>NC_038251.2:43821944-43823162 GCF_000004515.6 Glycine max | reverse complement strand
CTCATGGCATAGCATTACTTATATAGATCGAGTGGTATAAGTTTTAGAATAATTCTAAATCCTTTTGTAATATCTTTTAATTTTCTTCATATATGGTAAATATTAAATATATCTTTTTTATTATATTGATAAAAATAATTATTTAAAATGTACAATATTAAATGAAATGTAATAATATTACAAAATCCAAACCATTAATATATAATGAGTCTATGATTTATAATATCTTAATCTTAATAAATCTATATATATAGTTATTTTAACACATATTTTGTGATAAGAAATCAATTAAATTATTTGACTTTATTTATTGCTTGTTTGATTCATTTGACTTTCTATTTTTTTACATTGATTTTTTTTTGCAATCCAATGGATTGAAATTTATTTATTTATGTTAATTATTAATAATTTTTTTTACAATTTTTCCAATCATAAACAGTAAAATATATAATATATTTAAAAGTAAATAATCAATAACTTAATTTATTAATATTTTTTAAGATAATGACTGATTTATTCATATTCAATTTTTTAGACGATGATTCTTATTCAAATTTTAGTATATATATAATTCACTAAAATACAATAATTTGAATTGTTTTTCTATTAGAACCTCATTAAAAAAATCACCATTAATTATATCTTAAATCCTATATTTTTTATAATGAAAAATTTATAAATTGGAAAAATATTTATTTCTTTTTACATAATGCAAGAATTTAGATCTCCCCAAATGAATTTTTATTTACTAATTTGGACACATTTTTTCTAATAAAATAACCGACGAAAATATTTTTTTAAAGCAAACGTATACATGACTTTCTTCGAAGTTCTATAAATTAAATTGCTTTGAAATAAAAAAAAAAAGTCACATCTAACATTATCTAAATAAATTGATTTGATTGAAATGTTAATTTATCATATAATTATAATAAATGTAACGATTGTTATAATTGACAATATTGATTATAATAATCAAATAAATGTATACGTTTAGTTATATTTTAATTCAAATAATTGATTATTAGAAATTTATTTAATAAATGAATTAATTAGCTATTGAATCATTATAATAACTATAAAGTTATAGAATAAAATTAATATATTTATTAAATAAATTATCACTTAAAAAATATTTTTCATTTCTTATTCATTATTCCATTAAATCTTTTAATAATTCGAAGGTCTTCGATGCAACCAGGAATGGATGGGCTAGTT
>NC_038251.2:43555058-43821844 GCF_000004515.6 Glycine max | reverse complement strand
AATTCATAAAAATATATTACGTTAAATATTTATAGTTATATTATAATTTTATTGTATATAATAAAGAAGGTAATTTGTTTCAAATTGCACGGGCTCAAATTAAGGATAAAGTGAAGGTAATTTAATTATTATACGCAAATAAGACAATTATGTGAAATTAATTAGTTTAGTCAAACAAACTTACATCCTAAGTAGTGATTTGAAATATAATTAATTAATTATCTATTAGAGGAACATAGACAATATGGAGAGTCACATCAATTGAAATATAATTAATTAATTAACGTAAATTTCAATATTGGGTTTCATAGTATTCGTTGACTTCTTTATTCATTATTCCATTTAATCTTTTTAATAATTTGGAAGAACCAAATAATTAATTAATTATCTATATAATTATTAAATCATTATAATTAATACATAATTTAATAGTTTATATTAAATATTTATAAAAAATTATTCTATTATTTAAATAAACATAATAGTTCCTAAATAACTTATTTTAATTTGTGAAAATCAATCAAAAATACATAAATAAATAAATCAAACAATTTTTGTTTATACTATTTATATATTTTTGTTTGATTTACATATAATTTTATTTCTTTAACTTTCTATTTTATTTTAGTTTTGTCATTTAAATTCTGATCAATTTTCTGAATTTATGTTTTTTTTAATTTTTTTTCTATTTCTTCTTGCATTTAATCGTTTTTCTTGTGTTTTAAGAGATTACTAGTAAGTTAGCCGTATGCAGCAAAATGACAAAAAAAATTACCCAATATCAAACATGTCAATTTTTTAGTTGGCTTAATTTTGTAAATTGTTCTTTTAGATATATACAAAGAATATATACATAGATAGATGTTAACTCGATCTGAGGGATCCCTAGGGTTAGCTAATAATATTCTATTGTTACTCTAGAAAAAGGGGTTAACGATCTGAAATATGGGTTCCTAAGGCTAACTCGACACCATCAATGTCCTAGGCTACTAGTAAAGTACATGAGGAAAAAGGAATTAATTACGAGGTGCAATTCACTTTAGGATTCATGGAAAATGGAGGATTAATTTCTCAAAAATCCATGTTGCGGTGCACATGACAACATTAATCTTTTAATTGATGGTGTGATACATGCAACAATTAGTTTTTAGAAAAAAATTGATTTTATCGTACATCAATTAACATCAATTTTTAGGAAAATTGATGTTGTCATTGTATCACAACATCAATTTTTCTAAAAATCGAGGTTGATTTATGTACCATAACATTAATTTTTTTTCTTCTAAAAATCAATGTTAGTTTAAGCATCACAACATCAATTTTTTTAAAAATTGATATTTTTTAATTTTTTAAATATTTAATATTATCCAAACCTATAGATTAAAAAATAGACCAATTTAGGCCTTTTTTCAATACAAATTTTTATATTAATATTAAATAGTTACTATCAATTAAAATAAATAGTTAAAGGAAACAATAATATCAATAGATAAAATCAACTATAAGCTAAGATAATTTAGCATAACTTCACAATTATAAAATTATTAAACTGTTGGTGTTTCATTTTTAAGTTTGAGATAACATCTTGTCCAATGAATATGAATTGTCTTTATTTTTTTAGTTCCAATAAAATAGTGCATGATATAATAAAACATAATTTAATCAGTATAAATAATAACCACTATAACAAATTAAATTAGTTTTGAAGTAAACAATTATCATTTTCCAGTCATCCTTTTTGCTTATTACACTAAATTAAATAAGATATTAGAGTTTGGCAATGACCATTTCCTAATTATCCTTGAAACCTCCTAGAGTTTCTTAAGTTATTCGTTGATTAATGTGTTAGCTTATTGGAGTTTGATAATAATACTATACTACAGAGTTAACCTGAGTTGTACATGATGGAAGAAAATTTTACATTATTCTTCTATTTGTTCTTGAAGGTAAAATATGTTACTTCATGTTATTCGGACGTTAAAGATTGTTACTAGACGCCTATCTTGATTAGTAAATTAATTATGATTAGTATTAAACCTGTGGGGTCACACAAAATAATATTTCAATCTTTGTAAGAAAAAATGATTTATTTAATGATTGAATTAAAGAATTTAATTTAATCAAAATAAATATTTTAGTGAAATATTATTATATTCTTTGCTAGTACCAATAATATGATTAGTATATAAAAAAGAAGTATTATTTTATAAATGTGGAGGTTGTCCGATCCATAAAATAAAAATAATATTTTACTGTTGTATAATTTATCTCGACATTATCTTTATTTTATGTGAGACTTCAACATGACCCATTTTCCTGATGGCTACCCGTCATGTGAGACTTTCAACATAACTTACAAGGTAAAAACAATTTCTTCACTTATAAAGTTTATCTCAATACTATCTTTATTCGATGTGCGACTTCAACATATCCCATTTTTCTCACGAAAAATAGGACTTTCACGAAAAATAGAACTTTTAACATACTATACTTTTCTATCTAGGTGTGAGCACAAATTTTAAACACGGAGCTATCAAAAATATTATTTTAAAGGTAAACGTATGTTGTGGGAGTCTCATTTTAAATCAATTAAGTTCAAGAGTAATTCACTTCTTGGTGGAAAAATGTTGCATCACTTCACTACGTGTTAATTCAATCCTCTGGACATTAACATGCACGAAAAAATCTTTCCTTGCCCAAAAATTTTCGTTTTATTCCTTTTTCTCTGATTTAATTCTCAATAGTGGGAGAATGTTAAAATAGATGATTCACTGCCCTCAAACTTTTTTCTCTCACTTAACATATCCGAAAGGGCTAATTCTCAATAGTGCAAGACATAAACGAAAGTTATTATTCTTTCTCTCATTTAATTATAATCCTAAACGGGATCAAATATATGTTACAATTAATTAAAAATCAGGGTATCAAATCAAGAATTTAAAAAATTAAAAAGACTAAAATTAAAATGTAGTCTAATTAAAATTAATAGAATTAGGATTGCCAATACATTAGATCTTAAGCATTTCTTATCATTTTGAACTCAGGTACAGGTGAATGTTTAACAACTTACGGAAAATATTTTTTCGATCGGTTAAAAATAATTTTTTTAGATTGATTGTACTACTATTTTATATCCGGATGATATAGAAAGTCATAATTTTTTTAATCCGACAAAAATCAATCTAAAAAATTAACTTTTATAATCAATTTTTTTAGTTACTGAATCAATCTAAAAATAAATTTTTGGATCCTTTATTGGTACGGTTGATCTAAAAAGTTAATTTATTAGGTCAGTTATAAACATGTCTAAAATGTTTTTTTTTATATGCAATACAATTTAATTTTTTCAATATACAATGTGGTGTACATTGTTCAAGAAATTTTTAGATTGGTTATAAATATAACCGATCTAATTTTTTTGGTAATACACAACATGCCTTAAATTATTTAAAAGGATAGTTTAAATTTTAATTAAAGAGAAAATAAATCATTTGGAACGTATATTAGTTAAAATTATCTTTGATGAAACCACAATGACTATATTGATCACTTAAAATTAATAATAACAACTATTTTCTTAATAACCACTCACTGGTGTTGAATAATAAAAAATAGAATAAATTATTGATCCCCTAAGATTTAGACTTATTACACCTGGTAATCCTCCATTTTTAAATATTACTTTTAGCCCCTCTCTAAACAGCCTCTTAACAAATTATTGAACTGGAGACGGATAAATCAAATTCCATAAGTGGAGAAGACAAGGGAATGTAAATTACTCAACTTATTAAAGCTACTGAGGCATATAGTCGCTCCTCGCAACTTAAATCATGCAGGGCTAAACTAAACAAGGCCAAAACACAAAGGAAGAAAATAAATCATAACGTACATACCAAAAACTAATTATGGTATTAAATGTATGTTTTCATTTCATATATGTTTTGACTATATAAGTTGGCCCAATTCACTATATTTTGCCAAATCGGGAAATTCACAAGAATTATAAAACCATTATATATATATATATATCAAAAATTGACAATCTCAACAAATTAATAAGAAATGAGGGACCAGGAAAAAGAAAGAGAATCTTTTGAAGGAACACATGCTAGCTACTTTGAAACTCAGTATATCTAGGGTTTACACTGTGAATTTATTTATGCTTTCTCTTCAACAATAACCATCCGCTAGTACGCGTAACCAAATACATAAACCAATTATTTTTTTTGGTTTAGGCTAGGAGGGGCATTAATTAATTTTGCCTCATACACATAAGAATATAGAAAAGGAAAGCTTAATCCCGCAAGCATCGGGAAGGCTTTCAAGTTTGGTTTGTTGAAAGTTCAAAACTGGTCCAGCAACCATGAGACAATCACAAAGATCTCTTATACCTTGACCGGTGGAGTCGAACATGGCTTTGTCAAACGCAGAAGTTGCTGATTTACAACAATCAGAAGTTGGTTTGGGTAGGATATTCCCCAAATAAGACCCACAAAAGGTGAGTAATGCTTCATCTCCATTGCAAGTTGGAGGGATTTGAGAGGCACTCAATGTTGTTGCTGCCAAACCATACGCCATCACAAACATGACAAGTGTCTAAACTTTCTTCTCTCCCATGTTATGATCTTCAATATGTATGCAACTTTATTTTTAATATTATGAAGTTTAATTTGATGAAGCATTCATACCGTAACATTACTTATATATAGGCTTAGTATTAAGTTTTTGGGTAATTCAGAATCTTTTTTTTTGGACAAAATCTAAATCTCTTCCTCCATTAAAGTTAATTTAAACTTTTTAGAGAATGTAATAAGTGTTAAAGTTAAATTCTCTTTCTTTATATAATACTTTTTCCTTTCAATTATAATTATCGTCTTAAATTATTTTACATAAATCAAGAAAAATTAATAAATAAATAAAAGAAAATAATAATTTTATAAAATTAACCATATAATTATTAATTCATTTTATTATTTGTAGCCTATATTATTAATATTTCAAAAAATATAAATAAAAAATAATTAATGTTATATTTAAAAGTTAAAATAATAATTATTTTGGAATAATTGTTTTCTTATACAAGGATTATTAATAGATACTATGAATACTAAAAGTTTAGTTCAAGTTTTTTGGAGAAAATAATAAATAAAAAAATGAAATTCTCTTATAGTATGATTTTTATAAGAAAATAATATTTTCTTCATCCCATAATATTAATAGTTGTGTAAGAATTAACAAGTCATTGGTTAGAGGGGTACTGAATTCAATCTTTTTAAATAAGATCTCATATTTAAATTTTATGGATGAAAATAATTGAGTAGGATGATATTCCAATGAAAATTAATCTTTGATGAAGTCACTGGATATTTATACTAATAATATAGTATCCAAAAAAAAATTGTGAAAAGAAAAAATAAATCTCAAAATAATTATCATTTTAATTTTTTAAATGAAACATTAGTTACATTTTTATACTTATAATTAGTGTATAAAAAATCTAAAAAAGAAATTAAATAATGATGATAAGATTAATTTTATAAAAATATTTTTTAAAATTTATTTATTATTTTTTTGTTCGTGTAAAATAAATTAAAATAATAATTATAATAGGATGGAGGAAGAAAATATCAAGATCAAATTATGTATCATTAAGCTTTCCTTCGTCACATTTATGGATCAATTTTATGAGGAAAGTCACGATATAGATTTGTAATTACAAGTTTTTTCTTCTTATGTACTAAAACTCATATTACAATTGGACTATTGGAGGATGTCTTCGTGGGTGGTTAAGTTTTTTTATCAATCAATATTAATTTTATAAAAAATGAAGGCACAAATGATACCGGAAAACATACAGAGAGATACAGTAGTGGTGCCGGCAAACAATATTACTGATGAGAGATTAGAATCTGCAATCCCTCTCTTCTTCTCTCTTTCTCCTTTTAATTCTTAAATTCCATTTTATAACTTCTTATTTACATAATCACTAGGCAAATTACTTAATGCCCCTTATTCCCTTGTTGCAAGTGTCGCTTTCCATGTAACAAACGGGTGCTTGGTGGTAAATTTTCGGGGAGATTCGTGGCTATTCCAGCTAACCCCAACACATTATGTTGGAAAGTGAAATTTAAATGCAATTATTTTAAAAATTATAATATTTTAAAAAATATTATGAACATATTTATTACAAAAATTAATAAAAAATGTTAATGAAAAATTATTTGCTTACAAATAAATTTAATTGATCCAAAAGTAAAATATAAAAGTTTTTCATTACAATACAGAGTTAGTGAAAAAATTATTATAACTATTGGCTACTTTATAATTAATATTTTCATGTTATTAAAAAAATAATTACAAATAGTGAAAAATATTTCCATGTTATTTTAACTTATCTATCTTCTTTACCAACTTCAATAAAGATTACAACAGTCACTTCAAAAATAGCTACTACCTTAAAAACTCACCCAAACCACAAATACACAACAGTCACTTCACACAACAACATGAACACTACTACTGCCCAACACCCTTTAGTCTAAATAGAACAGGATCTGGGGCTATCTGTGGAATGAATAAGAGGAAGAAGGGAGGGGTGGGAAATTGTTCTTTAAGCAAAACCCAGAAATAAAAATGAAGAATTTGAGAGCCAGGTGTTTAATCTTAAGAAGTAACTTGCAAAGAAAAACAGACAAGTAGTTACAGAGAGCTTTGCTTACAATTCACTTTCCACCACCATCTACCTCGATTTTAACATTTACACATAGAAAAAAGATCACTAGTAAAAGATAGAAAATATGGGAAACAGAAAAAGAAAAAAGTACTATTTTTTAAAGCATATCCTATGGCTATCTATTATGCTATTCCTTTACACACACAACTCAAGAGTCTGAGGGTTAGGCACCTACCATGACTCCCCAATTTCACTACACGACAAGGGTCTATCGTCTATGTCTATCTACTGTGTCAATGCAATTCAATTCAATTCAAGTGCTGAATCCAAAGAGTGAAGAAGACAGGAATTAACAGAATGAAAGAAAAGATATATATATATATATATATATATATATATATATATATAGAGAGAGAGAGAGAGAGAGAGAGAGAGAGAGAGGAATGTCAGAGAAAGTTTAGGGATATCAAGGTAGATATTATTCAATGAGTTAGTTGTTTGTGATGTGGGAAGAGAAAGAGATATTGGAAAAAAGTAACAGAGAAGTTGAAGAGGGGTCATGTTGTGACAGACAGAAAAACAGGATAAGAGCGTTTCTGTGAAGTGTGAACGGGGTCTCAAAAGGTCCACTGCTAGTGCTATAGTTTTATTTAAACTTAAAAAACACTACAGCCGTTAAAAATTGTAATTCTTTTTCCTTTGCTTTTGTCTTGTTCTTCGTGTTATTATTTCTGCTCACTTTTGTTGCTGCGCTGCTTGATCCTGCCTCTGTCCTTTATTGCAATGCAAATTGCGGGTAGTACTTTGCTTGTAGCTACCGTGCCCAGTACAAAATCCTTCAGGAATCAGGAGTCTTATCTGTATGCATTGTTGGGGTTGAGCAAGCTTTGAATAGTTTAGTTACTTGGATTTTCGATGGCCTCAGGTTCAGATGCCTTAACTTCAGAAGGATTGATCTGGTGTGCATCTTGATTTATAAGCTGTGTTTGGAATTCTTTTGGATTTGTAGCATTTATAGTAGTCAGTGTGTTAGCACAATCTGAGGTCTGTGGTATGCCAGAAAGCCATGACGGGACAGAATGCAAGCTAAGGCATCCACAGCAGACAGTAGAATATGAGGAAGAACATCGGTTGAATGTGTCACCTGAAAACAAACAAATATATCAAGCAGATTGAAAGAAAAGGAATAACATGGTTACAAGATCTAATCTGAAAGTAAAAACAAAGAAATATTGGCATACTTTTCTATAAAATTGCTGCTGATATGATAATCGCTCTCTCAAGTAGTTCATCTCAGAAGCATCAAGTGCTGTTGACTCAAAATAAAGCCACTGATCTATATGATTACTCTAACTACATTATCAGAAGACATAGTCTTGTGTCCCTCTGTACAATCCTTTGCTAGAGCAACAGCGATCTCTTTGGAAAGCAAGAATAATGGAAGTAGTCCAACAACAGTACAGTTCCTTATCCACATGCTGCAGTCGTTGATAGTAATCTCATTCTCATCATATACAACTAAAGAGCAATCAAAAGTTTTCTGTGGTGACAACTTCGAATTTACAGAATGACTATTCAAGCAAGCCTTTTGTTTTGTTCTGTTGGTAGGGTCACTATATGCTCCAATCATCTCTCCCCAAAGTACTTCATCACCAGATAGATAACGCATTAATAAACCTCCTAACACCTGATTTGACTCTTTAGAAAATGTGAAACAAGGAAGATTCTCCAACTTGGTAGTGGTGTGAATTTTCTTTTCAATTTTGTGAACAGATACTTTCTGTTTAATACCACTCCTACACAAAAAAAAGGTTCATTATCAAGAAAACAATATGTAAAACTCAATAAAAACACATTAGTAAAACTGTAAATTAATTCTTACACAATGAAAAGGAAAATTGCATATGCAATTTTATATTAGCTAATATACTTGGCAGTTAGAAATTACCCCGAATTTTCGATTCTAAACCCCATTTTCTGGGATAATTGATGCACTGCAACACATTCTTCAGTTAGCTTCAAAATTGTACACCGCAAACAAAATTAATATTCTGTGAATGTGTATAGCAAATACAATCTGCATATGCCAAACAAACTGATATCAGCTATATAATCATCCTTTGAAGATTTCCAATGTCTATTAGCCCTTATGAAATATTCAAATTTAACAAAAAGCCAAAATGTATGCCCAATTCACCAGGACGGTTCAGGAAAAGACCAACAAATCATACTATTTTTTAAAAAAGAAAATGTAGCCCATATCACATTTCCATGTGAAACAGATAAACAACATAAAATACTCCATGGGTATTCTTAGTCAGTGAAACCTTCATCCTTTGATGCTAAAAAAATTTCTTATGTCTGGGAAATCTCTATCCTTGTTGATTCATCAACAATGGGTTTTGATGCTGGGGATGCTCCATCTCCTTTTTATTCTGCATTTTCACTGGCATGCCAACACAAATAAAATGAAGTGAACATAGTGTGAAACAGGTCTATACAAGAATACTCAAAGACCTTAAGCCAAAACAGAAATCTCCCAATACCTGATTTGACTCTTCAGGAAATGTGACATGAGGAAGACTACCCAACATCCTAGTGGTGTCAACCTCCTTTTTGGTTTTGTGAACAAATGATTTCTTTCTAATCCCACGCCTATACAAAATGCAGGTTCAGAACAAGAAAACATTATGTACAACAGAAAGAAAACAAATACAATAGCAACAGTTCCCATCCAGGCATGGGACTATAATTCTTACAGATTTAAAATGGAAATTTAATGTGTGCTGCAGTTAGAACTCACCCGGAAAATGTACAACTAAGCCCCATTTTTTGGGATAACTTCTCCACTAGAGCACGATCTCTAGTAGACAATTCATCAAAATTGTACACTGCAGTAAAAATTCAGATCATGAATGGACACATTTACAAGCCACAAATTTATATAAGCACCAAATCATCCATCAAAGATTTTCAGTGTAGATTAGCTTTCACAGACTAGCCAAAAGAATTCAAAATTTCTCAACTAGCCAAAATGGTTACATAACCAATTCATACAAAATGCCAAATTAACGGGAAATATTAACAAAAGGACCAACGACCAATGAACCAGAAAAACTGTTTTTCTTCGAAAAAACAAAAGAGGCCCACATCATATAGCTGCATAAAATAAACAATACCCCCAATAATTGTAAACAAACAAATCATGGGCAATGTAAATGAGTCAAACCTTCATCTTCTGATGCTAAATTTTTTTTCAATATCCGGGAAATTTGAACCCTTTTGGGTTCATTAACAATGAAATTCTGATGTTGAGGTGGCTCTGGCTCTTCTTTCTTTGAGATTGCTTCGGCACATCAACCTAAATCAAAGCAGAGGGGAAGTATAGTCTCTCACACAATGAATCAAGTACAAGAGAGAATAATAAAACTGGAAGCCAAAAGAGCTGTGTCCCAATACCTGATCTGATGCTGCAGAACATGAGACAAGAGGAAGATTCTCTATCAAGGTAGTGTTGTCAACCTTGAGATTATATTAGTTTTCAAATTTGCAAAGGAGGATAAGCTTGTGAGCTGGACATGGTGAGGATCCGAAGACTAAGATCCTTGGTGTGAGTAACTGGTCTTTATTTATTTATTTTTTACTAAAATCCAAAACGGACCAAAAAATAGAACATATCAACACAAAAAGAACTCTGACTTTCCTTTGCTTGATTGCACACTTCATCTAGGATTACTAACTCAATGGACCTACCATGTATAATACATGGAAGAAAATGTACACTATTCATTCAAGTTTGTTCACACTGTACAGTCACAAAGACAGAGAGATATGAAAGGCATTTCATATCATCCTTTGCAAATTTGAAAACTAATATAATCTCAATGTTTCAACATCAAGATGATATGTAAATGATTTAGACTCATCTTCCATGTGATCAGAGAGATATGAAAGGCATTTAAAAACAAGTTCTAGATGCAAGTGTGAATTGTCTTCTACAAAGAACGGGAGGATCTTCTGATTAATCTCAATCCAACTACACCCTGGATTCTTCTTTAATCCAAGCTCTTTCATCTTTGATCTCACCACACGTACTTCATCCCACTTATGTGCAGAAGCATACATATTTGACAAGAGAATATAGGTTGATGAATCATCAGGATCCTTATCAATAAGCGTTCTTGCAATTTCAGCTCCCAAATCAATATTTCTGTGCAGACGACATGCAGAAAATAATGTGCTTAACAACTCAACATCATCCCTGATTTCAGGGTTTTGTTGCAGAATCTCATATGCTTCATGCAATCTTCCAGCACGTCCAAGAAGATCAATCAAGCATGAATAATGTTCAACTCTAGGTATAATGCCATAAACATTGATCATTTGATTGAAGTAATAGCATCCTTCGTCAACCAACCCAGCATGGCCACAAGCAGATAGTATAGCAAGAAAAGCAACCCTATCAGGTTTCACGTTGGACTGCAGCATTTCAGCAAAAAGCTCCAAAGCTCCATAGGCATGACCATGAGACCCATAAGCAGTAATCATGGAAGTCCAGGACACCAGATCCCTTTTGGGCAAACATTTAAAAACACTGAATGCTTCATCTACAGCACCACACTTTGCATACATATCAAGTAGAGCTCCCATAACCACTTCATTGTTGTCCAATTTTTTCTCAATAATCAGATTGTGAATCTCTTTACCTTTTTCTAGTGCTGCTAGTTGAGAACAAGCTGTCAAAACACTGGTAAAAGTAATAGCATCAGATTCAACATACGATTTTCTCATTTCACTAAAGAGGCCAAGGGCTTCAAAAAGTTTCCCTTCAGCCACATATCCAGAAATCATAACATTCCAAGAAACTACCTTGGACTTTGGTATTAATTTAAAGATCTTTTCGGCTAACTCTACCTTTCCACATTTAAAGTATAGATCCATGAGTGAACTATTAACGAAAACATCAGGCTGTATTCTGTTTCGTATTGTATATCCATGCACAAACTTCCCCTCTAGTAGTCGGGCTGATCGTGAACAAACCATTATTAAACTACTTAAGGTAGTCAATGTTGGCTTGACTCCTTCATTGTACATCCTCTTAAAAAGTTGAATGCATGATATGATGTCACCTTTCAAACCATATCCACTAATCATGGAATTCCAAGCAACAACAGTCTTTTTAGGCATCTGCTCAAAAATCTCTATGGCCATTTCTAGATGACCACATTTTCCATACATGTCAACAAGAGCAGAGCTAATGAAACTGTCCAGCAGAAAACCACTATTGATCAATTCCTCATGGATTTCCATTCCCCTGTTCAAATCCAAAAGTCTAGCACAAGATGAAATAGCAGTTGTGATTGTAACCGAATTAGGCTCAAATCCAAATCTTCTCATTAGGCCAAAATATTCTAGGGCATCTTTGAAGTTTCCACTTTGATAATAACAAGAAATCACTGTATTCCAGCATGCCACATCCTTCTCAGGCATTTCATTGAACAGCCATATGGCTTTCTCAAATGCATTGCATTTTCCATACATACCGACAAGAGAGCTTCCAACAACAATGTCCATCATTAAACCAGTTTTTATCAAACATGTATGAATCATTTTTCCCAAAACATATCTATGCAGCCCCCCACAAGCCTTAAAAACACTAGGGTAAGTATAACTATCAGGTTTTAGGTAAGGGTAGTGTAACAACTTCTCAAAAAGCTCTAGGGCTTCCACATACATGTAATTCTTAGTGTAACCTGCCATCAAGCCATTCCACAAGGATATCTCACATGGGTTTTCCATGTTATCAAAAACACACTTTGCATGATCATACAAATGGCAAGAAAGATACTGGTTAATCAAGGTCTTGCACAAGAAAATATCATTTTGCAAGCCCAAAGTTACAACTTTCTGATGAATGAGCTTGCCTTGCTTCAGTGACTTGGAATTCATACAAGCTCTCAAAAGGGGTAGTAGTTTTCTAGTGTCCATTCAGCAATGACCAGAGAGACACTACACAGAAACCATAATCATCAATCTAAATTCTAAAGCATGGGAATAAAACAAATAACAAACAAAAACACAAATACAATCACTCAAATTGCTAACTTCCTAAAATCAGTGGAAAATCCAACGACCTTAAATTAATAGGAACTACAAACACCCTAATGCCCACCCCATCTAAGATAACCATCATACTTATAAAATTTCCCACAGTTAAATGACAGCATATTCAGTAAACAAAGATCATGAGCATATCAGAGTTCTTGCAAAAGTAAAAGAAGATGACATAAAAGTATTCGGTAAAATAAAAAGTGTAAACATAAATGACATGCATAAGTTTCCCTCTAGTATCAATACTCCATCTCATTGAGGACATCCCTATTGGCAAAGGAGAAGAAGCAACTAAGGTAGTAATTCTTTAATTAGAATGATAAGCCAACCCATAATTAGAACTTCTCTATCACTATTATCAGCATAAGTAGAGACCAGAAAGAGCATCAACTAACCAAACTTGACTACATTTTTATTCAACTAAAGAATAAACCATATTCTGACTCAAGTTCAAAATGTGAACTTTGATTATAGATTGTAAATGCCGCATCAATATGATTCTAAAATTGCCACCATAAATTTCGGTGGTATTAGCTGCTGAATATGAGAGAGAGAATGCTCACCTGAGAGAGAGATTTGCAGAAAACTGAACAATCAAAAAGTATCTGAGTTTTGTTTTAAGAAATTGTGTTTGACACGAGACTTTGTAAGGTTGTAGTGCTCCCGTGTTCTGGTTTTTCGGTTGAAAGGTTTGTAGTGTGCACTGTGTACTGTGTAGAGCGACGGTGAGAGAGAAGGGGACATTGTGTAAAGGACAAAGGGAGAAACAAGTTGAAAAAGAAAATGAAAAAAAAAATGGAGAAATAGTCAAATTGGTTCCCAACGTCCCTATTGGTGAGAAATTAATTCTAAGATAAAAATAAATAAATTTAATTTACGTGAAAAATATAATATTTAAAAAATTTATTTGATCATAAATTATATTTTTTAAAATTAATTTAAAATTAAATTATAAAATTTAAGAATCAATATATAACATTTTACATATTTATAAATTAAATTTGATGATAAAATATATTTTAAAAATTAATTTAATATTAAATTATAAAATTCAGGAATCTATCATTAATTTCAACACTAATTTGTACTGCTTCTTGCAAAAATCATGGAATAAATTTAATTTTTTATTGGACAAATTTA
Source organism: Glycine max (assembly GCF_000004515.6). Taxonomy (NCBI): domain Eukaryota; kingdom Viridiplantae; phylum Streptophyta; class Magnoliopsida; order Fabales; family Fabaceae; genus Glycine; species Glycine max. The sequence continues at coordinate 43,807,920 of NC_038251.2, read as the reverse complement.
TATACGCGTCACAATTTAATGGATGAATTTAGCTATTTAGTGAAGAAAAAAAAAAGAAAGAAAATACAGAAATCGTAACCATTAATTAAAACTAAATGAAACATCAACGGTTGGAATTGAGTTTCTCACGGTGAACTGTATTTTTCTTTCCCACGGTTGAAAACAAAAACCCTACTCTGTTGTCGTGTCTTCTTCGTTTGGATTAAGGTTGTTGGTAATGCTATGGCGAACACCGATGAACCCAATCTCATAAACTTCTCCTCCGTTGGTGAACCCTCGAAGGTTCTCATGGACAAGTATTTGAAGATAGTCAAAGAATTTGTGGACTCCAACGATCAAGGTTTTCACTGTCTTCTTTTCTTTTCATTTCTACTTTACTCCCTCACTCACTTACTTGACTTCAAATTATGTTATGCGCCCCATTCGATTTTAATAATTTTTTCATAACAAAATGTTAGTATTTTGCTTACTCAATTTTGTTTGTGCACGCACATACGTATATATTGCTTTATCATTACATTTTTTTAACCACTGTAATTAGGAACTTTGGCTCCATGAGACCCCAGGTATGCCACAAGCTCCGGTCTTTTGGGCCGACTACAAGACTAATGGAGTAATGGGTTTAGTCACGCTTAAAAGTTAAAACTTCTCACTCCTCACCAAAGAAGAGTGTATTCTGGGGATTGAAACCAGTTGTCAAACTTCTGCATATACTCTGCTTATTAATGTTTTGTAGAATATGAAATCAAGCAATCCAAATGTTGCATTGGAAGATTTTATAAAGTAGGATAACATATCAATGGCTATCCAAATAATGTGAAATTTTATATACAGATTAGAAAGATAATATCATGATTCAACGGTTGGATTGATTAATTCTGTCTTCTACATAAAGTTATTAAGCAGTGTAACGGCTAAAGATGCCTGATGTCAATATATATATATATATATATATATATATATATATATATATATATATATATATATATATATATATATATATATATGTCATTTTCTCAAGTTTAATTTAGGAGGAATAACTTGTCAATCCTTGGAACATGCACACCCTTAGGTGTCTAAATTGTGTGTTTGATTTGGATTGGGTATGAATTTTGACTAGTTGGTATTGTTAATTTTCAAATTCTGTTGGCTTGTTCACAAGGAATTATGGACACTGAAAAGCATAGAATAATGTTATATACATATATTACTTTGTGTTGCTTTGCGCTTTGTATATTATTATTATTATTATTATCCATCCATTCATGATCTGGATTTTCTTTTTACGATTTTGAAACTAGATTGTCTCATGAATAATGTCCATTAACGAATAACTTTTGTGAAAAAAGTGGTTTAATATATACTCTTTCTTGGTGAGTGCTAAGTTGAGCACATATAGAAATCCTTTCTATATCTCTAAGAATTATATTATTGTGTCTGGAATGGAATTGTTGCTAAAGCAATGCCTTTTATTTGGTCTCACATTTTGTTTTCTTGATATTGAACCTACATTTTTTGTAGGGTTGGGATTAAACGGAGAGTATCTATTGACAAAACCAAAAAGGAGGTTGACAACACTACCTTGATAGAGAATCTTCCTCTTGTCTCATGTTCTGCAGCATCAGATCAGGTATTGGGACACAGCTCTTTTGGCTTCCAGTCTTTTATTATTCTCTCTTGTACTTGATTCATTGTGTGAGAGACTATACTTCCCCTCTGCTTTGATTTAGGTTGATGTGCCGAAGCAATCTCAAAAGAAAGAAGAGCCGGAGCCACCTCAACATCAGAATTTCATTGTTAATGAACCCAAAAGGGTTCAAATTTCCCGGATTGTTTTGGACTGTTTTAATCTCTACGCTGGTAACGGGTATGTTTGGATTGGAGAATTGATTAGGTGGTGAACTAAGGGAAGGATTATTGGATTAATATATGTAGGTTAGACTTTAGTCTATGTATCTATCTCTTTGCACGTGCCATGATTACTTTGCTGCTGTATTATCGTTGAAGCTTATTTGTTGGATAAGGAATTTGATCAAGTCTGGTCGTGGCATGACTGTGCATTTAAACAAGGTTTTATTTCATTTTCTATGTATTTTGGTGTATTACATGAGGAATTGTATAAAAAAAAACCCTAGGGAAATGTGTTTGAATTTTATTTTCAAAAAGTGTTTTTCGTTTTCAACATGCAAGCAACTAAACATGGTTGTTCGGACAGTTGGTGGAGGGTGGTGAGAGGCATGAAGTAGAGTGTGGGGTAGAAGGAGAGGCTGAACAAATGAAAAAAGAAGATAAGAAAGCTTCCCTCAGCCGGTTATGTTTTTTGCTTTTTAAAACACTTGTTGTGGAAACAATTTTCAAAAAGGAAATAAGGATGAAAATTTGATATCTGAGTAGCAAGTTGTGTGGAATTGTTTTAGAAAACAGTTTAAAGCAGAAAAGTGACAGATGAATCAAACAGGCCCTTAGTGAATCATTCTTCTTTTTTTGGGTGGGGGAGGAGGAGGGTGTCATGCATTTTGCTTTCATGTTCAATCTTTTGTTTTTTGTTAATATTTCATGCACAATCTGATTGATGAGGTTTTTCTTGTTATTTTGTACCAGTTTGACGACTGCATAAAGGATTGTGAAAGGGCTGTTGAAAGGGGAAAAATACTAAGATCGGATTACAAGATGATAGCAAGAGCTTTGACAAGGAAAGGGACTGCATTGGCCAAAATGGCTAAATGCATTACCCAAATTTTAACCTGCCATTGAGAATTTCCAAAAAGCACTTACAGAGAACCGCAACACAGACACCTTGAAGAAACTGAACGAAGCTGAAAAGGCTAAGAAAGAACTAGAGCAACAACAAGCATTATACAAAAGCTATAAAAAGGAACCCAAAAGATGCTAAGGTAATAATACCCATTGAATAGCAGTGATAATCCTTGTGTTCAATAGTTAATGCAAATCCTGATCATGAAAGAATATGACAAAGCTTTGGAAACATACAGGGAGGGTTTGAAACATGATCCTAACAATGAGGACTTGCTTGATGGCATAAGAAGGTATGGTATCGTGCTACATTCCTGCTATTTTTGGGAGTTAATATTGCCACTTTCCATATGCACCATGACAATGCAAGTGCGTAATCACCATAGTATCATACATTTAAGATGTTTAGAACAAATTAATAAGGCTATCCATGGAGATTTTACACCTGAGGAGTTAAAGGAGAGACAGGTGTGACTTGTGTTCTGATAACCTAATGAACTCTATTGACTAAATCACCTGAAATGGGCAATTCATATGTGCAAATATTTAATTTTATGTTTTTGCAGGCCAAGGCAATGCAAGACCCAGAGATACAAAGCATTCTGCAAGACCCTGTTATGAGACAAGTATGCTCCCTTGTTGATTGAAAGTTACTATGTGTTGTGTCAATGTAATAGAGGAACTGGCTGTGCTAACGAGAGTTGGGCATGTATGCAGGTATTGATTGATTTCCAGGAAAATCCCAGAGCTGCAGAGGAACATGCGAAGAATCCAATGGTGATGAACAAGATTCAAAAGCTTATCAGTGCCGAGATTGTGCAGATGAGATGAATTTTATGGAAGGTGGCAATCAAGCAGAGAAACAATTGACAATTGTATTTTTCAGTGTGACTATATAATTTAAATAATTAAGATAACAAATGAAGACTATAATATATAGAAATATCGAATAGTATATACAAATTCATTTAAAGAATTTAATATTACACACACTCACATTGTTGTTTACTAACCTGATACTATTAAGTTGCACGAAAACCTCTTGTCAAACTTCAATCGTATATTTTAGTTCTGAATATTCAGAAAACTTTCTTAGCAGATATTTGGAATGGCTGAAAAGGAGATGGAATATAGGGTCGAATTATTCAACAAGTAGGTTTCCCTGCTGTTGTAAGCAAGTACAATGTAGAATCTGACTGTATTTGTTTTATGAGAATTTTTGTTTGCATAATAATTCATTTGGCTAACCTTTTGTTGTTTTTACCATTCAGGATGACCCAGACCTGTTTCAATAAGTGTGTTGACAATAGGTAGGGAAACTCTTCTGATTGCATAATCTGCTTGAGAAAGTGTCATGTTTGATGCCCTTCAAATGTCATCCAGTCCAGTCAATTTGACAATTTGGAGATTAGTTTCTTAATTCTCAAGAGTTATCAGCTGTTGCATTATTTTGAGGATGGCTCAATGTGAATGTTATGATAATATCTGTTTACCACTTTTTCATCTCAGGTATAAGGAGTCTGAGCTAAATATGGGTGAAAATAGTTGCATTGACCACTGTGCTTCAAAATATTGGCATGTAAGATGTTACTTAAGTTTACTTTTGGATCTATCACTGGCACTGTTTTGAGTTGTATATTAGGTATCCTTTTTTTCTCATCAAACTCTATTATGCTTTAAGATAGTTTCTCAGACAGAAGTTTTAGGATGAAATCTTACTGGGGTTTTAGTACTTGTGGATTACAATGTTTTGACTTCAATATGGTTTTTGCTTTTGAAATAATGGGAAACTGCAAATAGTGATTGTCTTATTGTCTAAGGAGATTTTTTTTTTTGGCTAGGTGACTAATCTAATTGGTCTGCTGCTCGGTTCTGGGAGGCCTCCAATGTAATCCAAGTGTTTTGTATTTTCTTTTGCGGTTAGCAACCAGTGAGCTATGCCACTTTTCTGTTGACTTAAATCGTGGAGAGTGATTATGGATTACTTATTGTCTAGGGTTGTACAATTTTGTTTTTCTTTGAGAATGACTACAATTTTGGTTTCAAGTGTACATTTTACTTAGAATAAAGTATGTTTGGAGTAATGGTGATTGTTTATTTGGCTTCTGAATCTAGTAAGTTTTGGGAAAATTCTCTTAGAACAGAGTCAAATCAAGGGAAAGAACAGGCTCAAAAGCAGTTCCTTACATTAGGAAAACAGCCTAAATCTAGACCTTTTGCTACTGTAAAGGGATTAAGAGCCAACACTACTGTTGTTCCTCATCAATCTGTGAATCCAAGATTGGAAAAGATATTAGAGAAAGTTCTAGTTAAACAAGAGGTTTTAGTGTGTCATGCAAACACCAATGTGAAGGAGATGCTGGAGGTCTGGTTCACCAATATCAACAGAGTTGGCATAACCAATTATCTAGTTGCTGCTTTAGACGATGAGACTGCATAGTTTTGTGAATGAAATCAAGTCCCAGTGTATAAAACAGATTTAGATGACGGAGTTGATACCCGAATAATTTGTTTGAAAGCTTGTATGTTGGAGGTTTGGATAAGGCAATGCACTTGATGCAAGAGAATTTAGTACAACTAGGGTTGAAGAGAGAAGATTGTGCTGATATGACATGGATGACATTAGCATTTGTTAGATATACAAAACCAAGTATGTGAATGCACCTAACAACTAAAATCTGTAGCCAAGTTGGTGCTTGGCATGGTATCATAGCTTCTATGATCAAGTGGCTAACATTGCAATTAAAAGTCATACTATTTCTTGATATTAAACATCTAATCAGTTCCAAAATTTATCATCCATATAATAATTTAGCAGAAGTATCTACAAATCTTGCAAAGTAATTTAATTAATTACATGTTTCAAAGAAAATATAGATGAACAGGAGCTTATGCTTACCAATGACCTGGAGCAGTCTCTGTGTTGGTGTGTTGTCTACATACCCAGTATTTTAATGAACCTTCACAACCTACATTTAAAAGACAGCAATATATTAGGTTCGAAATAATCGTGTCAAAACTACAAACCAGATCAGGACATGGCAAATAGATTTATATATAGATATATTTATTATAAAAATTAAAAATTAAAAATTAAAAATATTTATTATTAAAATTAGAAGAGAAAATAAAAAAATCATTAATAATATAATTTTATATTTCAATAAAAAGATTTCTTTTTTTAATTTCTTAATTAATGACCTAAGAGTATTGGTTATCATTTGTCTTAATATTAAATTTAAAAACTAAAGTAAGATTTATCAGGGATATCGGTGAAAAAGAACCATTACGTTAAAACGTGAAATGATATTTTGGTACAATTTTTTCGTAAATCTAATACTTTATTTGGGACCGTGTGAGTATTTTTTTAATATATTTTTATATATCATATTTTGAAAGTCGTATCACTACAAGTGCAAGCTAAAAAGAATTCCTTCTTTAATAACTTCTTACAGTAGTTAAATCGATTACAAATGTTAATATTACTTTTAACTGATATTTATTTTCTCTAAAATTTAAAATTACAAATCTAATTTATCTGTTCACACAAATAGGATATTGTTCTCTTAGCTTTTGCGGATGATGTTATTCTTTTTGCGAAGGCTACTCTTGACCAGGTCTATTTGGTTAAGAATATTTTAGATTTGTTTTGCAGGAGTTCGGGGCAGACAATAAATCTCCAATTATGTTGGAAGACACTTGAGCAACAAGTTAGTGATGAGAAGGAGATACCATGGACTGAGGACTAGGATAAGTATATTGGAGTCCCAATCTTTCATAAGAGACCCTCCCGAAATACTTTTCAATTTATAATTGATAAAGTAAATCAGTGCTTGGAAAGCTAAATCTCTATTTTTGCAGGAAGAGTGACTCCGAGATGATGTTGCCAAGGTATGTCATGCAAACTACACTCCTACCCAAATCCACTCGTGATGATGTTGATAAAGTCTACAGGAATTTCATTTGGGGTCATAGCTCAATGGACAAAAGATGCATCTAGTGTCATGAGACAAGATCAGCACTCACAAGGAGCAGGGAGGGCTAGGCTTGAGGAAAATGAGATATGATGAGAGCCAATTGGAGATTCTCCTGTTTGGGCTCCTTTTATCAGGAGCAAGTATCGTTGTGGCTCTAGTATTCTGCCAATGCTCAATAAGCAAACACAAATAAAAAACTTTTGGCGGGGTATTTGTTCTATTTGGGACACATTCTGTCAGAATATCATTCGAAGTTACCATCACCTTGATAAAATTTTGGAACGATGCTTGGATTCCAAGCTGTGGCAGATTGGTGGATGTAGCTGCTAGTAACACTCCCCATTATGAGCTTCAAAAATCTGTGGCTGAGTATATTGATGTGAATGGTTGTTGGCAAATTCATACAATTAAGGATTATCTTTCCCCTAATGTTGTGAAGATGGTAACAGATATGGAAGTTAGTTACAATACTGACCGAGCAGATAGTATAGCATGGAGAGGAAGTCTAGTGATGGAGTGTGCTTTATGAAATATGTGTATGAGGTGAATGGTGTAGCAACTCACAAGAATCATGCTCTCTTCATGGAGATGAGGAAGTGGAAGGATCCTGAATATGCAAAGGGCTTTCTTTGAAAGATCAGCCAAGAATGCATTCTCACTAATTTTAGGACAATGCTTTTTGGTTTAAGCCCTTCAAATTTATGTCCTATTTGTGATGATTATGAGGAACCATTCACACAAAAATATATCAAAAGACAAAAAAATTATTTTATTATGAATTTAACTTACCATAAAACAAAAATGTATTAGGAAATAAAAGAAAAATTAAATATTTATTAAAAATAAGATTAAATTATCCATTTAATCCTTATAGTTTCATGATTCATATTTTTTTAGTTCCTATAGTTTTAAAGTGATATTTTTAGTATCTATAGTTTATATTTTAATTTTCTTTTAGTCCTTATAGTTTGAAAGTGATTTTTTAGTCTCTATTATTTATATTTTAAAACGATACGAACAGTGAAACTATAAGAAGTAAATTAGTGATTAAACTTAAAAATAAAAATATATTAAAGTCTTTAAATTTGAAATATTATTCCCATTATTCTGGAGCAACATAACTTCATCCAAGTTTTTTTCCATTGAATTAGTTGTACCCATGGTACTGCGTGCGAATGGGAGCCGATACAACAGGAAGCAAGACAGGGCACAGTAGCTACAAGCAAAGTACTACCTGCAATTTGCATTGCAATAAAGGACAGAGGCAGGATCAAGCAGCGCAGCAACAAAAGTGAGCAGAAATAATAACACGAAGAACAAGACAAAAACAAAGGAAAAAGAATAAAAAAATTTAACGGCTGTAGTGAATCACAGGAGCAATAAGCGGGAAACAAGGCAGTGTTTGTTTGATTAGAACCCCGACAAAGTTACCTTACCTTAACTTCACATATGATCTAGAGATTAGGTGGAGATATTTTAAAGCGATTATATACTTTTTTAAGTTTAAATAAAACTATAGCACTAGCAGTGGACCTTTTCAGACCCCGTTCACACTTCACAGAAACGCTCTTATCCTGTTTTTCTGTCTGTCACAACATGACCCATCTTCAACTTCTCTGTCACTTTTTTCCAATATCTCTTTCTCTTCCCACATCACAAAAAACTAACTCATTGAATAATATCTACCTTGATATCCCTAAACTTTCTCTGACATTCCCCTCTCTCTCTCTCTCTCTATATATATATATATATTCTGTTAATTCCTGTCTTCTTCAGTCTTTAGATTCAGCACTTGAATTGAATTGAATTGCATTGACACAGTAGATAGACATAGACGATAGACCCTTGCCGTGGCGAGAAATTGGGGAGTCATGGTAGGTGCCTAACCCTCAGACTCTTGAGTTGTGTGTGTAAAGGAATAGCATAATAGATAGCCATAGGATATGCTTTTAAAAATAGTACTTTTTTCTTTTTCTGTTTCCCATATTTTCTATCTTTTACCGGTGATCCTTTTTCTATGTGTAAATGTTAAAATCAAGGTAGATGGTGGTGGAAAGTGAATTGTAAGCAAAGCTCTCTGTAACTACTCATCTGTTTTTCTTTGCAAGTTACTTCTTAAGATTAAACACCTGGCTCTCAAATTCTTCATTTTTATTTCTGGGTTTTGCTTAAAGAACAATTTGCCACCCCTCCCTTCTTCCTCTTATTCATTCCACAGTTAGCCCCAGATCCAGTTCTATTTAGACTAAGGGGTGTTGGGCAGTAGTAGTGCTCATGCTGTTGTGTGAAGAAGTAAGGAGGTGTTGCTTTGCCTAAATTGTGGATGGACATGGACAGGAGGAGTTGGCTATGGCGCAGGATGTCGTCTAAGAAAAATCTGGGTGAAATTGAGAGTTCTGGCTCAATGTCGTCTCATTCTGAAAGATTTTCCGATGATCAGGTGCCGTCTTTTTAGTTGCATACATTGTTAACTTCAGTTTTGCATCCTATCATGGTTTAATTATATTTGTTTCCATCATTTTGCATTACTGAACAAGGGGGAGTGGGGGAGAGAATACCCTAGAACTTAGATAGCTCTGTGTATTTGTGGTTTGGGTGAGTTTTTAAGGTAGTAGCTATTTTTGAAGTGACTATTGTAATCTTTATTGAAGTTGGTAAAGAAGATAGATAAGTTAAAATGACATGGCTTTAACACTACAAAATTGAGAAATTCTGAACCAAGAATGCGGCCTTATCCATTCCAAGCTATAACTATAAGTGATAGGGAGGGAAAATAAGAAGAGAAAACCTGTTGAGTCAAGAATACAATAGACTAGAATGCTGCTTGCTTCCTAGTGGGAGAGGACTGTTGTTGTTTTACTAGTCTATTGCTTGAGATGATTTGAAGTTTCTAGGAAGGTTGAAGACATTGTTTATTATTTGGTCTGCTATTTTACTTGAATATAAGTTCCTAAAGCTTGCAGACCATTGATTCGGTCCTCCTTTTAGTTTGAGATCTCTGATTGTTCAAATTAATGTAAATTGGGGGGAATTTGATGAATGATGTTTTTTTACCATGATTTAAAGGTATATCCCACCCAAACTACTCCGTCTCCAGAAGGCACGTGTGAGGCTGCACCAAATGATGAAGTTAATGATGTGAAGACTCTGACAGAAAGATTACTGCTGCTCTTTTAAACTCTAGTGCCAAAGAAGATTTGGCAAAGCAGCATGCTAAAGTTGCGGAAGAAGCTGTCTCGGGTATCTGTTGTTTGGCCATCTTGCATCTCAATAACTTCACCTTGATTTGACAAACAAGTTTATCTAAATGAGAAATCTGTTGAGGCATTGAGCAATTGCAATTGAGTGTTTTTTTGGTCTGATAGTTGTGTTTGTTCAAGTGTTGATCTTGCTATGGTTTATGAAAAACGAATATCTAAAATTATCCAAACATGCTCTAGGGGTTATACTAAAATGTGCTTCATCTGCTTGTCCATGATTCATTTCTCCTGCCTAGGGTAGCCATGACTATATCATAAACTTTTGCTCTAGGCGGATTTTTAGGAAGTTTAATCCAAATTCTTTAAAAGGCATTTGTATTGTTTTGTTTTCTTTTTTCGGGTTAAAAGACTTACATTAACTAATGAACTGAAGATCTTTAATTATGTGGCTTTGATTAGGCTGGGAGAAGGCTGAAAATGAATTATTGATTCTTAAACAACAACTCGACAATGCAAAACAGGAAAACTCAGTTCTTGAAGACCAATTTAGTCATCTTAATGATGCACTCAAGGAGTGTATGAGGGATCTTCAACAAGCTAAAGAAGAACAAGAGTAAAAGATTCATGAGGCTCTAACAAATAACTCTTATGGCTTGGAATCCAAAAGACCCGATCATGAGTGGAAAGTTGTTGATGCTGCTTCATCAGTTCATTTGGATCTTCAGCAGAGGCTTGGGGATAAGGAGAAAGACAATTCAAGTCTTAAAATAAAGCTACAGTCTCAACTCGAGGAATTAAAGTTCAGGACCATAGAAGGGATTTGAGTACTCAGGCTGCTGAAGCAGCAAGCAGGCAACATTTGGAGAGTATAAAGAAGGTGGCTAAGCTAAAAGCTGAGTGCCGTAGACTGAAAGCTATGGCTCGCAAAACATTATCTGCTAATGATCACAGGTCTGTAGCTGCCTCTTCAGTTTATGTAGAGTCTTTTACTGACAGCATGTCAGATATTGGAGAGAGGCAATTGGTAGTTGAAAGTGATATGCAAAAATTAGGAGGTTGGGATGTGAGTGAAGGTGAGCCAAACCACCATGATTCATGGCCATCGGCTTTAATCAAGAAACTTGATCAATTTAACAATGAAAACACCGCTGGAAAAAATAGTATGGTCTTTTCAACCGAGATGAATCTGATGGATGATTTCCTTGAGATGGAAAGGCTTGTTGCACTGCCAGATACTGAAAGTGTAAGCGTTTTCCTGTGGAACGTACTGCACCTGACCAACTCAATGGTGGCTGTGGAACAAAGAATGCTGAAGTGGAAGCTATTGCTCAAAAGAATGCTGCACTGGAGAAGAAACTAGAGAAAATGGAGGCAGAGAAACTTGAGCTAGAGATGGATCTAACCGAGTGCGAAAAGCAGCTTCAAGCATCACTGAGTAGGATAAAGGAAGTGGAGTTGGAGGTAGTAGAGCTCCAAACTAAGTTGGCTCTTGCAAACAAATCAAACGAAGAACCATACGAGAAACTAAAAGCAACTCATGAAAAGAAAGAGATAGATGAGTCAAAACTCAGAGTTGCTCACACTGAAGCAGAAGAATTGGTTTTGAAAATTTGTTCATTAGAGGAAGAGATTGAGAAAGAACGAGCTTTGTCCGCTGAGAATTTGGCCAAGTGTGGAAAGTTGGAGGATGAGCTCTTGAGAATAAAGAATGAAGCTCAACTCCAAAAAGACACTGAGATTTTTCATGGAGAAGGTGTTAATAGTGAGTTAAAGCAGGTCAGTTTGGTAACACACAATGGGAACTCCACAATTTAAGCCTTCTTTAATGTATATTATATATTTGTTTAAACAGACTGGCACCATCAACTCTATCGTTTTCAATGTGAATATTGTCAAGTGCATGATGCTTAAAGGCTTAAAGCTAAGTTTTAGTTCAAATACTAACTCGTGATGCTAGTCTCAAATTACAAAAGATTTGTTGGAATTGCATTTGATTACTAAGTAGGTAAATACAAGTGATGGGTGTTGTCCAACTCTAAATATTTTGCATTAACAATATTACACATAAGTATTTTCATATAAAGAGCTTAGCATCTTTCAATGCAGGAGAAGGAACTAGCATTGGCTACAATTGTAAATTTGCTGAATGCCAAAAAACCATCGAATCTCTTGGACTGCAGTTAAAGTCCCTTGCAACATTGGAAGACTTTCTACTTGATTCAGAGAGCCCTATGGAGTTAGCTTGTGAAGTTACACCAGGTCAGTTAGCCCTATGGAGCCCTATGTAATTATTACATGGTGTACCCACTACCCAAACCCATTACCCTCAACCATGTCAGTACTACTTAACCAACCCTGAATTCAACCAACCCATGAAAAGCAATTCTGATTTCCTCAAAGTTTCCCTTCAGCAAGCCGTACATAGAGCACAAAGGAGTGAAACACACCCATGCCCTTGTCCCTAGTCCCACAGTGTTCATGAGAACTATATCCATGTTCAGCAATTTGCCAAAGGGGTTGTAGTCAACAAAATTATTTCTTTTCTACTACAAAGTTGTGGAATTCCCACTTATCCAAAAGCTTATCCAATGAATGAATGGCCTTTCGTGGTTGTGCCCGCATATATAGTAATATATTAATATTCTTCATCAGATAACTCATAACGAAACAGTATTACATTTTATTTTGAACACTATAATAAGCTAACTATAACTATATTTTAGTATAAAAAAACATAGGAACACGCATGAACCATAGAAAATGAAGAAATCGGCACTGACCCGTTTGCAACCCAGTACCTGTTGTTCAGAAAAGGAAGAAATTCCCTGCAACCAACATTACGAAACATCAGCCGTAAAAGAAGTTCCCTCACACTTGGTTATTTTCAACGCCATTCTTAAAGTTTTACCATTTATTTATAATTTTGACGGCAATTGTTCGAAAGTGTGAACTACGCAATTGTTAAAAGTGTGAACTTCATATTAATGTCAAATGAGCGTATACAATAAGCACGAACGTGACTGGGGTTGTTCGAAGCTCCTAATAAAAGCTTAAAAGAAGGTTAACCTAACTAAGTACAACCCTCACTAACCTGATTTCGGCAAAAGTGATCGAACAATATCCTTCTTCACGACCTCGTCGCGTTCGAGTCGCGAAGTTGGAGCCGTCAAAGAAGCTGAAAACAAGCTGGCCGGGAACTTCGAGCCGTTAAAACAAGCTTAAAAGAACAACGTGAAGAGGCTAGGGATCGAGTTGCGTTGGTCAAGGTGCAGAGGAAGAACAATACCATTTATTTATAATAATTTAATATTTTGGTGGGATTCATTTCCATTTTAATGACTCTTTCTTTTGGTTGAGACTTGAGAAATAAGAACAATCAACATATATATATTTCACAATTTTTAGCCGATAATAATAAAGGTGCTGATTGTACATTCTTCAAATAACTTATATCTTTAAATACATAAATCACTATTTTTTTTTTATAGGGGTGGGAATAAGTCAAGTCGGACTACATGACCTAGATGAAGTTAGGTTCAGACTCTTTTAAAAGTCTATTAAATTAAATAGAATAGAACATGTTTAAGCTGATTAAAAAACCTTATAAATATGATAGGCCGTTATCTATATATATATATATATATATATATATATATATATATATATATATATATATATATTATTTTTTGGGTATCAATATATAATATTATTTTTTGAATACAATTAATTTTTTTTTTGTTAAAGCTATGACTTTTATATTCCTTTTTCTTTAATTACGATTTAGGTGTGAGTCATGTGTCCTTTTATATTTTTTTTTATTTAATTACGATTTAGGTGTGAGTCATGTGTCCTTTTATATTCTTTTTTCTTTAACTTTCCTATTACGCCATAAGATATGAAATATTTATATTGAAGAAGGTTTTAAAAAACCTATCAGGCCGGCTTTTAAGAAGGTTAACCAAAATAAAAAGTTTTTGATAGACTATAAATCAGACTCAAGTCTCAAAGATTCATCATAAACTAAGCTCAGGCCTTCACACGTTGAGTACATAAATTATTTTGTCAATTTTTGTATTTATATCTTATCTCTATGTACTCTTTTTCCTGATCATCTTACTAATTATATCTATTATTCTATTTTGTGTTTCTCGTTTTTTATAACTCGTCTTATATTAATGTATGGAAGAAAAGAGGAGAAACTTTTATAGAAATTATAAGTAGAAAAAGAGTATTTCAAAATTCCATTTAGTTCAAAGCCACATGCACTCAATCCATACATGACATCAGCTTATCGAGATTTGTGACATCATCTTCTTGCAATACCTAGTTACCTACAGATTCTTTAGGCACGTGTCGTGTTAAGGAATCATCTTATTCATTTTCACGTATATATACTATATACTCACATAAAGGCATTACTCAAAGTTATAAGTTGTTGGATTTCATGCAAAAACAATTTCAGTGTGACTTCACATTCTATACATGCATCTTTTATACTTTTTTTCCCATTTTTTCTTTTATTTTCAAAACCATAAAAAATAAGGTTAAATGACCTATTTCATGTTAATATTTTTTTATCATCATTTATCTTTTAAAAAATTTAATTTGATTCTTTATTTTATTTTATTATTTAGTTTAATTTTTTTATTTTTTAAACAAATTATTTATCCTTTATCTTATTCTTTGATTCAATTATTCTTTTATCTTTTAATGTATTTAAATTTAAAAATAAAAACATGTTCAGTTTTTTTCCTTCTCCGTCACTTCATTTTAACAAAAAAAAAATGTTCATTATTAAACAATTAACAATGTTAATCTTAAATGAATAGAAGAATTACACTGTACAACAAAAGAAAATAAATGATAAAATTGAAATTTTTCAAAAGATAAATGACGTGGACTGACATGAACCAAAAAAATAATTAGATATACCATTTGACAAAAAAATAATTATTTACTCAACTTCTCATCTCTTTAAATTATCTGTCCAAATATTAATCTTTTTAGGAGAAATTCTTATGTGGACTCAAATCAAACATCTCATCCTTATACACAACCATTAAAAGTTTATAACTAAAAAATAAAATAAAAAATAAATCCAACCTGTAAAATAAAAAACAAATAATCAATTCTCACGATTTTA
This sequence comes from Glycine max, assembly GCF_000004515.6. Lineage (NCBI taxonomy): Eukaryota > Viridiplantae > Streptophyta > Magnoliopsida > Fabales > Fabaceae > Glycine > Glycine max. The sequence continues at coordinate 43,792,846 of NC_038251.2, read as the reverse complement.
TCTCTAATATTTTCATTAACCTAGTTTCTTTCCTTTTATTTCTCTATATATCAAGACCTCTGTCATGTGTTTCTCTAATTTTAATGATCAGCACAGTAATAATTTGCGTTCAAAGGAGACTATTTTTTTTTGTCTTTTACTTAAATTTTTGGTACAATACACGCATATAAACTAAATAAAAAATCACATGAATAGTATAATAAAAATAAAATCAACAGAGACGATTATTTAATTCTCAAATCACAATAAAGACTATAAAAAATAAAATGTTTTGTAAAAACACACACTTAAATGCCATTATTTATTTACATAGTCAAATCCCTTATATAAAATAATTACTCTAATATATATATATATATATATATATATATATATATATATATATATATATATATATATATTATAATTTATACATATACATATAAATGAAAATTAAACAAAAATCAAGAGAGACGATTACCATCTATAAATATGTACAAATTCTTCTATTTTGTACGTATCGATTACTTTTGAAAAAAAAAAAAAGCTAATTCATAATTTCAAAGATTAAATAATTATTTATCGTATTAAAGTAACATATCATTTAAAATGACTTTGTAATTAACGTATAGAATAAAATAACTTATAATATATGCATTTCATTTCTCATCATAACCCATAAATTGATTTTAAAAAAAATTGTTAACAAGGAGAGACGGTTACACAAATGGTGGAGAGACAAAATCGTGAATTTTATTTAGTTGTTTTAAATGTTAGTTTCTGTATTTTATAGGTTGGATTCATTTGTTTTTTTATTTATTAATTGTAATTTTTTTATTGGTTGTTGCGTTTATCCAATTGAAAGAATACTGATCGATTAAAAAATAATTATTTAAATTAATTAAAAATTTCATTTATTAAAAATTAAGATTTTAATTTTAGTCATTAATTTTTTTTATTATAATTTAAAATTAATTTTTCTCATCTCTTATTTTAAATTTCTTTTCATTCGAAACATTTCATACACACACATATATAAAAGATTGAAACACAGATTTATTTTCCTGCAGTATTTTAATTTTTTAATTTCTTTTATTCTTAATTTAAATAAATAATTTAAATGATTATCTTAAATAATTACATTTTATATTAATTTTTTAAATAATTATTTCAATATTAAATAATTATTTAAATTGGGTACATATTTTAAAAGGATGAGTATTTGGATAAATATTTTTTTTATGATTATTAAAATAAAAAGTCCACTTTCCTCTCTTTAAATAAGTTATTACCTCAGAGTATCAGTTAGCGATCAACTAATGATCGTGGATATTCAAATAATAAAATGAAAAAGTTGTGAAATTTCAAAAGTAGGGAGTAAAATGAACGGAAAAAAATGTGGTGATATTTGTAAAATCATTAAACTATAAGAATTATAAAATAAGTAATTAAGTCTATTTTTAATATACGAACTATTTATTTGTAAGTGGTCAAATAGATTGGTACGAGGGCATGTTGAGAATGTAATCTTTAAAGCATTCTCAGCCACAAAACTCAAATGCTGAAATCTCAAATGCTGAAATGGCCAATAAGATTTCAGTTTTAGATGGAGAGCTTTAGGCCACAAATCTCGGCACCAAAGTATTCTCAGCCACAAAACTCACAACAAGTCTCTTTCGTGTGCCTTTTTGTTTTTTAACAACTGTCTGTTAGCAGATTAACACATTATTATGTGACCTGCATCTTCCTATATAGTATCATCTCTATCTTATAACTACTAGTCCAATAAAATATAAATATATGCACTTGACCACACAACAACATACAATCGCCTCAGGTTTTCAGCTAACCTCTTATCAAGTTTTGTTCATTACTGACTACTGTGTTCTCCAATTGGGTCTGTTTTGTTTTCATCAATCAAAATTCAGAAGCTCGGTTCTCTCACTTTTCTGTACAAAAGCCATAGAAAGGTATGTTCCCTTCAACTCCCCCTCCCCCTTCTCTTTCTATTCTTTTGTAAGGAATGGTTTCAAGGAAAATCAGCAGTTTTGAAGATTTTTTATTTTGTTTTGTTCGAGGGTCTCAAAGATACATGGTGTTCAGCACTAGTTTCATCAAGTTTCTCACTTTCTTTTAGTTTTGTATTTTTTTTTCTTTTCCCTTTATAGGTTTAGGTTCCTTTTTTGTTTTTTTGAAGATTCTAAGGCTTAAATGAAGGGGGGTTTCATTCTTTGATAAGGGTAGGAAAGGGGAAGGACTGAAGTGTAAAGTTTTAATTTATATTTGAAGGAAACTCCGAAAATCAGATAGAAACTATTGACCTGCATACCTTTCTTGTGTTTGGTTGGATGAAGTTCTCCTTTTGTGTTAATCAAATAGCATGTTTGTCTTGGTCAGTAAATTCTGCATATTTCTATTTATAAAGGATATTTACTACATGCTAAATTGCTAATCTGCTCATATTTTGAACACTCTACAGACTATTTGGGATGGACTGGTACTATGGATGTGAAAGTAGTGATCTTCTTGTATCAAAAGATCAAGAAAATTTGTTGGAAAGGCATCCTTCACCAGAAAATTGGTCAGAATGGGGAATAAATGCACCTGAAGGCTTTAATTCACCCCAGGAGTATTTGATCATGGACACAGACGAAACAGAAGTAGAATTCAATTTCATTGATGAAAGTTTCAATAATGAAATTGAGTTTGACCCTTGTCAGTATGATAAAGATCAGTCTAGCAGTTCAAGTGCATGTGGAGGATTTGCTGAGCAATCGTTTCAACAAATGGCACTTACGTGTGATCACCAGCTTCAAGACCGATCAACTTTCAAACACACGGATGACATTTTCTTGTACAAGCGTAACTTCTGGGACTAAGATACTTGGTTTTATGCCTGTATGATAATGAAATCATGTAGCATCTGAAATGCTTTAACCTTGTAGCAAGTCCAGTACAAATTGAATGGCTCTGTGGTGTTTTTGCATACCAAAATTCACCATATTTATCATAATGATTGGAGCCAATAGAGACTAACACAATCCTACTTATTTGTTATCGGAACTCTATAAGCGTGAACCTGCTATTGCATGGTAAGGGCTCCTATTTTTTTTTAATAATTATAGTATGAAAATTAATTTTTCTAATCTTTCTTTACATTTAACCCAATAGAGACATTCAATATTCACTGGCTTACCATAGGCATGAAGTTAATCTAATTCATTTGACTATATTTTGTCTTACGGTCTTCTTCGCATGTTTCAATGAATGTAGGGATTCTGTACTTGAAGATTTTCCATGTGTTGAAAACCTACACAAATCATTCTCTTACCTTGAAAACCAATGCAGCAACACAACTGGTGAGAACTAAATTTTAATTTCTGAACAAGTAATTTCTAAAAGATCTGTAGTATGGATGTACAAAATTACAAATATGTTCTTTCCATCAGGTGGGGTTCAGAAAGATATTGCAGCTTCAGGGTTTGTTCCATGCAACTCGGACTCCAAGGATTGCCTGGATATAGAGGTAATAATTACATTTTTTCTAGTAGTTGACTAGTGTTTCAAAATCATAATTTGAAGTCAACTAGTCACCATATAGTCAGCAAAGCACTTGTAATCAGATAAAAATTATCGGGTATGCCCTGCAAGTCATTTGTTCAACAGTAACAGAGATTGAATGCCACTTACTAGAATGCATATGGACAAAACTTAGATTCAGTTTTTCATGTGTTGTTGGTTTTGTTTTCCTATTAGAATTGGAATTTCACCTTGGTAATTTGCATAATCCTTTAATGTGTACTTTTATTAAGCTAATTACCAAGGTTAAACTCCATTTCTGATTGGTGAATAGTATCAACAATACCTAAGAAACTGTATCTAAGTTTTGTCCAATGTTTATTCGTGTATTTTGTGGAGAAATAAAGTAACTCGTGACTGGATATAAATATTTAAACTAACAGAACTAATTTCCTATTTTCCATACAAATTCTAATTGCAAAGTATGTTTTAGGTTGTGCTTTGATGGCTTCTAGTGTAATCTAATCGATTTAATTTCTCTTTAAGGATCATGCAGTCAAAGTCTTGGACACTTTTGAGCAGTCCAATGGAGATGACACCATGCTTGAGCAGTTATCTCTTGAGGAATATACACTGCAGGCTTTTGAGATGTTAATTGCACAGGTATGTGACTGAGAACTGAAATTATTGGCATGTGATTAAGTGCAATAATAAGAATTGCTAGTGAAACACTTTTTGACACTATTTTTTTAACATACTATATTATTGCTTGAAATCTGTGTCCCACTAAATAATGCAATCCCACTCCCTACCTAGTGAGATGCACATGGATTTCACTCAATAATAAAAATGAAAAGAGTGTATTAGCACTTCTCACACAATAATACCTGTTGCTAATTGATTTTTTTCCTTGTCTCACATGATTAGTTCACTGAGAAGACTCGTATTTCTTTCCGAGATGCCCTGTACCGCCTTGCTAGAAATACAAAACAACATGTAATAGAGGACCTTGATGGAGGTCTTAACATGCACCAGGAAATGCCAGACTCAGTTTACCATGAAACCATGAGGTACATGATTTAGATATGCTGCATGTCTGTTGTGTTCTTTTGGCCTTTAGTTGCTACATGTAACAGTGAAGCAGTAATTCTCTCTGTTGATTTGGATGAGAGCATAACTTCTGTTTGGTTTAGCCTAAAACTACTTAACACAATTGCAATCTAACTCCTTCAGTACTTATTTTTTGGGCATGAAATATGCTTTTCCTATCAGTTTAACAATCACTGTATTTTCTTTCATAACATATTCTACTTTTTGAAATATTATGAATCAAAGATAATTCTGTTCTCTCTAGTTTAGTTTTTCCATATTAATTAGCACTTTTTTGTAACTTATTGTAAAACACTGAGCATTGGTAGTGCTAGACACAAGTCCAGATAATAGTATACAGTTTTGTCTTTCCCCAAAATACTTAAATGATGAAAACCCTTGTTTGAAATATGAACTTGATGTATAGGTCTGAGGACAATAAACCAATGGAATCAGAGAGCAACAGTGTTGACAGAGCAGTTGCAAATCTCATGTTCAACAAGATGGAAATTAACATACTAGATCTTCCCCTTACAACACTAGTAAACTTGAAGCAAGAAGTAATTGGAAGTAAATGTCTACTAGGAAAAAGCTCAAAATCCTTGGATGTGACCCAATAATCTCACTCTCCACACCCGGAAAAGTTACCCACCGATGCTGAGGTTCCAAGGTTTGAACCAGAGGACCAACAAGAAGCCACGGAATCATATATTGCCTATGGTTGAGTTTGGTTAAGTAATGTTATTGTGAGCTCCTTCCTGGTAGCTATACCAAAAATAAGAAAAAATCAATTTCCTGTAATTGTGCAACCCTTTAAGATAAAAGAGGTAAGGATATCTGACAATTTTGGCTCCTGTGATCTTACGTATATATATGCTTTTGTACTTGAATTATTTGTTCTGTAGCTTCTATCCAAGGTCTAGCTGTATCCATCCAGCTACATCTTGATTTTGATTGGAATGTAAATGATTGAATTGATCAGCTAGAAGTTAGCAAAGATAGGGTCAGTTCAGGATTCTTAGGTTTTGTACACTTTGATATTTTTCTTGGAGTGCAAATGATGGAATTGATCAACTGTAGCAAGTAGCAAAACTGGGGTCACTTCAGGATTCTTGTGTGTTGTACTTGTACCCTTGATATGTTCCTTGAAGTGCAAATGATTGAATTGATCAACCAGCAATTTGCAGAGGTAGGGTCACTTCAGCATTCTTAGGTGTTGTACCCCTTGATATTTTGCTTGGAATTTAAGTGTGAATTTATCAACTAGCTACTAGAAAAACTGGGTTCAGGATTCTTTTTGATATTTTGTTTGAGTGTATAAAAGTGAATTTATCAACTGAATGTTACCATTACTTTTTCAGCTTAGGAGTATAAAAACAAAAATAAGGGATGCCTTTTGATAAACTAAAATAAAAATTTGATATAGTTATTTTTTAAGAAATTGTTTTTTAACATTATAATTTTATAACTTTCAAGTGTGGTTCTGTTATTTGAGTTAAAAAGTAAGGATGCCTTTTGGAACCTCGTCTAGCTTAGCAATCAAGTGAAGAGTAACTTTCAGGGTAGTCTTTGTGAGAAGCCCAAAAGCAGCAAGAAATCTGAAGGGGGGATCTTCTTATCTTGGGATAAGCAGCAGTACATCTAAGGACAATAGGAGACTGATGAGTGTGAAATCTACACACAGGCATCAAGGAAAGCAAATCTACATAATGAAATGTGTTGAAAGTTCAATTTAGATAAATTTCTTAAAAAATAGAAGAAAATAAGAAGATTATATAAATTTTCTCCCGTAAGTTATGCATAAACTTATAAATTAATTTGTGTAAACTCTCTAATTTAACTTTTTTTTAAGTTGATTTAACTTATGCATAAGTTAATTTTAAGTTTATGGAATAAGCATAATTCATCTTAACTCCTTAGTTTCTTTTGGTACAAGTACTTATAAAGTTGATCTAACCTGGAGTAGTATGGATTCAAGAGTGTATCAAAGGGGGCTGGATTTTTTTGTATACACAATTATTTAAAAATATATCTTCTAATATATAATTATTTAATTATTAATTTTATGTGTAAAACTAGAAATATGATCCACTACTAAAAAAATAAATAAATATTAACTCAAAAATTTATTTTTCTTGTATATTTTTTTATTAATATTTTTATTTTTTCTTTTGTTTTTTCCTCATACATATATAAAGGATCCTAAAGAAAGGGGATCAAGGTTCTTACTTGTCTCCCCTTGTATCCGTCCCTCAGGAATAGTAATGAAGTGTCTCACTCAATTAAGTTCTATAAAAAGCTGATTTTAATTAACTTATACAACAATTAATTTTAACTTAACTGTGTTAAATATTTTAAAGAAAAATTTTATGGTCCTTACATACTCAAGCAAGATTGCCCCTGGAGGATGACAAGTTGGTCTGAACAAAAAAATGATCGAAACTAATCCCATTTTTCTTTTTTATAATTATTTAAAGAAAAACTTATTCAGACCTAAATGATGCCAAGGGTGCTTGAAAAACGAAACACAGAATTCGACAAGTCAATTATTACAGCTTTCGAAACATGAGGCTTAGCATTCGCATTCAGAGGCTCATTCCCACATTTTTGGATCATATGCGATGCGCCTTTCATGCCGTTCTAAATCATCCTAAGAAAGATTCCCAGACGACGAAACCACCAGTTTATTCCGTGAAGGAGTACACCAATGTCACTTTCACATTACTCACTCAAACTAAAAACATTCAAAAAATATCACTATTTTTTTAAGAAAACAAAATATTACTATTACTTACTTTATTTTAGTTCCTAAAAATATTATCACTTAACTCGCATTTTATTAAATTTTGGACTTATGTATCCATTCCTTTTACACTGCATAAAATTAAAATAAAAAATTCATTTAAAATTATCAATTGATGAGTATAAATCGATAAATAATAAGTAAGATCTAAACAAAATTGAATAAATAATATATTTACAATGTAATTTTTTTTCTTTGATTATTTAATTATGAATTGTCATATATAGTAAATTTAATGATTTTTATAATATAATAATTACATTTTGTCAAAAAATAATAATAATTACATTAAAAATTATACAAACGGTGGTTTTTAATTGGTTAAAGCTGGAAAAATTTAAACCGAAAAATTGAGTTAATGAAAAAAAAATATTAAAATATTTTTAAAAAGGTGAATTTATGCCCAGCTGGCAGCCGATATTGAAGTTTTAATTCATCACATGATCACGTGCGATGAGGAGTGATACACTGATACCCTTTCTCATTACCTAGCTTTTGATCACGTGAATCTGAGTCATACTGACTTGGACCCGCAGAGGATAACTCATGTGAATAGTCTAGTACTATTTTTGTATTTTCCACGTTGAATAGGCCTGATAAATAATGGTTCACACCAAAATAGAAGATAAGTAGTATGGTACCGTGCATACTTACGGGTGACATTAATGCTTGTGCACAGTTTAAAGGCATACAAGCAATATCTTATATATTGATGTTAAGTTAAAACATTTACAATAATTAGAATCAACAATTGCAGAAATCCTTATGAGACCACTACAATGAGTAGCATGATATTTCTTAATTAAAAGTAGAGTGAATAGACAATTTAGTTCCTGAGATTGTACCCATTTTGCATATTAGTCCCTAACTTAATATTAAATTCAAAATAGTCCCTATCTTTGCCAAAATGTTGCAAAATAGTCCTTCCGTTAAATTTTAAAGTAACGCCGTTAATGAGGTCAATTTTAGTGTCACGTGAACTATCCAACGTGGCACTAAAGGATGTCGTGGCATGACACATGGACGTGTCTCTTAAAAGATGCCACGTCATTTGATGATAACAAAACGAGTAAATAGGCAATTTAGTCCCTGACTTTGTACCCCTATTACATGTTAGTCCCTAACTTAATAAAAATTTAAAATAGTCCCTATCTTTTGTATAAGTATTGAAAAATAGTCTTTTCGTTAAATTTTAAAGTAATGTTGTTAGTGAGGTCAATTTTAGTGTCACATCATTTAATGATGATAGAATGAGTGACTTCTTCAAATTTGATGGTTCTGAATCAATTGAGGCATATATACGAAAAAGAACCCACACACACTTGCACAAATAAAAAGAACCAAAAATCCACAGCAACAACCTTATCTTTGTAGCCGTCAACACCAATGGGCGAGGTCTGCATAACCATTCTCTTTTCCTTTTTTTTTTATTCAATTACCATCAATATATCATTCTAGGTTTTGATTTTTTTTTTTTTGTGTGTGTGTTTTGAATAGGAAGAGAAAAAACCAGAGGAAAACAAAGTGGAGGAGAAAAAAGAAAATGAAGAAGAAAAGAAAGAAGAAGAGAAAAAACCAGAGGAATCAAAAGATGACAAGGAATCCAAGGAGGAATCTGCGCTGCCAGAAATCGTGCTAGGCACAACCTTTGCAATGCATGGACACTTTAAGCACGATTTCCGGCATCTTTTAAGTTAGGTACTATTTTGCAACACTTATGCAAAAGATAGGGACTATTTTGAATTTTTCATTAAGTTAGGGACTAATATGTAATAGGGGTACAAAGTCAGGGACTAAATTGCCTATTTACTCGTTTTGTTATCATCAAATGACGTGACATCTTTTAAGAGACACATCCATGTGTCATGCCACGTCATCCTTTAGTGCCACGTTGGATAGTCCACGTGGCACTAAAATTGACCTCACTAACGGTGTTACTTTAAAATTTAACGGAAGGACTATTTTACAACACTTTTGCAAAGATAGGGACTATTTTGAATTTAATATTAAGTTAGGGACTAATATGCAAAATGGGTACAATCTCAGGGACCAAATTGTCTATTCACTCTTAAAAGTAAGAACCAATTTATCAAAGTAGGCCCAGAAGAGTTGAATAGATTCCATCTCACTGCAGAATAAAAACAAAAAAAAAACAAAATGATTTTTCCATGATTGCTTGCTTCTATTTATAGTAAACAAGAAAATGATTTAAATGTTATGTCTACCTAAATGATATGCTAGGTAGTATAAGAACAGGTGATGTAAGACTTGGATCTGCTACCTGTTTCAATAGATCCAACAAATACATTCCAGCATTGGCATGAAATTGTCCTACACCATGATTAAATCATTTGCTTTTTCAACCTTCTCTTCTCTTTGAGCCTCTCTCTTTTTCTCTTTCCTTTGAGTTGTCATTATTTTCTCCCTCTACAATACAACAACAACCACAATAACCAATATGATAAACTGCTATGGAGAAAATGATATGAACTTTTATTGTAGACAACAACCTAAAATATAGAAAGCTAAGAAATTGTCATATACAAAGTTACAACATATATCAAACATATTAACACTGATAATAATGCTGAAAAATTAGTGTTCTGGGGACGTGAAAAATTAGTTAATCTTATAGGTTTAAAGAGAAGGCTAAAAAATCAGATTTTGGTGCATACTCTGAATGGTTTAATACAAAAACAGATCCTATTATTTCTATTTATATCAATTTAATGACTGCATACATATGCTTTTGGTGCATAACAATAGTTTTTTTTTTCTTAAATACACTCTCTCTCTTCTATTTTTTTCCAATGTACACCACTTTATAATTTAATTCCAAATCTACACTACTTTGGACTTTGTGTTTTGATTCACACCACTTTACAAATCAACGTGGCCAAAGAGATTTGACAGCTCAAACTCAAATAACGTGAATACACTCTTTCTTCTTTTTGTTTTTTTTTTTAATTTAAAATATTATAAAATATAAATATTATATTATATAATTTTTTTTAATTGGTTTTAAAATTACTTGATCTCATGAACTATATGCCGATGTTATTCACTTTACAACATATTTTGCATGTATACGAGAACTCTTTTGGTTTACAGCCACACGAATCAATGTGGCAAAAATATGAACAAGATCAGTGGAGTTGATCCAAGGAGAAAGAGGACTGCAAATGATCATCCAGTTTCAACTCACTTTCCTACTTAGATGGACGAACGAAGAAGAAAATGAAAGGGAAAGTAGAAAAAAATGTGGAATTTGCCGGCAACATGGTCATAACAGAAACAATTATACTAACATATCTTCATCTTAAGTTTTTTCTTAGCCAAGTCTAATTGTTTTAGTATTTTATTGATAATGCAATATAATATTCTTCTAGTTAAACAAAAAGTCTTATCATTTTTAATTAAATCTAATGACATAAATAAACTAATTATATTTAGTAATATAATTTTATTAAAAATAATTATATTAGAAAATTCAGATTTTAAATAAAAATATTCACCTAAAAAATATGTTAAGTAAATTAAATAATAAAACAAAAATAATTATATTTAATAATATCATTTTCTTTTAAAAAATAAAATAAAAATTATAAAATTTAATTTAACAAATAAGTAATTTTAAAACCAATTAAAAAATTATATAATATAATATATATATTTTATAATATTTTAAATTTTAAAAAAAGGAGAGAGAAAAATGTATTCACGTTCATTTGAGTTTGCAGCTGTCTGATCTCTTTGCCCACATTCATTTGCAAAGTGGTGTGAATCAAAACACAAAGTCTAAAATAGTGTAGATTGAAAATTAAATTGCAAAGTAGTGTATATTGAAAAAAATAGGAGAGAGAGAGCGTATTCACGAAAAAAAACCCATAACAATATATAAGTAATTGATTTGTAGTAAGTGTTTTCTAATTATTAAAGAAATAAGCAGACAAAAAGAATTGAATTTAAACTTGGTCAATAGATGAGAAAACTTGTACAACATTTTCTTTATTGTAAATTACTGCCAGAATCTACATTTTTATAATCAATCAGTGTTACATTTTAAAAATGAAGAGTTATGGCATGATGAGTGGAATAAATTAATCAGACAAATTGGGAACCCAACATTTTTAGTAAAATATAAATAGATGATGACACAAAAGTAGGAAGGGGGAGGATATGTACAGTTTTGGCAATTGCATTCAATCTATGTTGCACATTGTATACTCTCTGAAGAATTATTCAACCAAAATCCATATATAGTGAGATGAATATAAGCTGATGCTACTACCAGTGTTATAAAGTGTAGATGTAGCTGAAGACTTGGTAAAATGGTGATAAATCTGAAAGGTAAATTGTACAATATGAAATAGACCAAAAACAATTGATTGATTTTAGAAAGATTAATTCTTTCCAAGAAGTATGCATCATAAAAACCAAGTTATTACAAATTTAATGAGAAATTAGTTGTTATAAATGAAGTCTAGTGTTAACACACTACAAATTTTGGAAAACTTCCTTAAACACAACATTGGTGGTTGTGTTTAAGGGTTTTCCTTCCTTGTCATGTATTAAGATCTTCAATCCTTATTTACTTTGGACTCTAGAAAATGCTACATACAATTGCCCATGACTAAAGACAGGTCTAGGCAAATATAAGTCAACTGTCTAAAGGGATTGACCTTGAGATTTGTTAATGGTCATATCATATGGATCAAAGGAAATTGTCGTCTCACAAGCGTGAAAGACCACAATGATTTTAGGAAGGAGATAAAGACATTCGAGAATGTAAACTAAGTTTCCAATGTTCTTCTCGTAGATGATTTTTGCTTCAATCACATGATTTTCCTGTCATGTGACAATTAATCTAGTGCCATTACACAAACCTTCAAACTAGTCAAGATTTCTCAATAACATTATTGAACTGTCACTCTTTAATTTGATTCTATGATTGGGTAGTCCCGATGTCTTCAATGTGTTAAGAAATTCAGGTGTAATTGCATCTAGGCGAGCACTCTCAACTATATATGGCATGTCAATTGAATCTAAGCTAAGATGCTCTCTTTCATCACCAGGAGTCATAGATAGGATATAATAATTGATTTGTTCAACGATGTCAATATTTGATGTCAAGATAGTTCTAGACTTCAAGAACTCATCATTGTTGTATTGCTCCACAAAATTTGGATATGTTGTTTGAACTATGCCATGAATGGGATCACTAAAATTAGTGACTAGAAATTCATCAGGAATTTCTATATGTGCATACCCATCATTTGGTTCAGCCAGTTTTCCATCACCCACACATAATAGCCACTCAAAAAACTGTCTAAGCTCTTCCACATTTGTATTGTTTTCATTACTTTGCAAGCACATGTTTTTGGTGAGTTTTAGAACTTGAAAAAATTCCTACAAGTAAGAAGAGTTAATTGTGGCATTAATAATGTCAAATCGACTTTCTCTTGGAATAATTTGTAGAATTTGTTTGAAGTCATCACCAAAAACAACAACTTTCCCTCAAAATGGAGAATCCGCATTAGAAGAGAAATTCATGATGTCTCTAAGACTCCTGTCGAGTGCCTCAATGCAAAACTTGTGTGTCATTGGATCTTCATCCCAAATTATGAGCTTTTCACCTTTAATAGCTCAACAAGTTCACTACCTTGATGAATATTACATGTTGAGTTTTGCAATGTAGGTATTGGGATTGCAAATTTGAGTGTGCAGTTCTTCCACCAGGCAATAATAGAGACGTTATTCCACAAGATGCAATAATCAATACAATATGGCCTTTAGAACGCCATGCAAAGGCTAATGTTTTTCACATAAAAGTTTTTTTCCAGTGCCTCCATAATCATATAGGTAAAAGATGTCACCATGTTGAGCATTAACAACTTCCATTATTGTGTAAAAAAATTATATTGTTCATCTACATTAATGCACAATTGAATAAAATATAAAATTAGTTCTAAGAAATAAAAAAATGAACAATACAAATTTGGAATAAAAATTAATTGAGTGCATCATGTGTAAGAGAAGTAAAACAAGTTTGGAAGTTAATGTTCAATTGGTTTATATCATAATCATGCTCAACATAGATTAATTTATTTCCTATTTGACATGTTACTACCCCTGTTGGAAATGGCATTAATGGGTAAACTTTTATGATTAGATTGCAACAATTCCACTATTTGTAATAGTGCCAAGTTTTGCAACTCAAGATCATCTAGGTGCAAGTTTGAGAAGTGAGATTTAAATTATACGATGGTTAATATATTTAAGAAAAAGAATGCATGTTTATATAACCAAATTTTATATTTGGAATGATATGAAAAAATTACATGCCATGAATGTTTGATAACATTCTTTGCTTGTGTAAAATCCCATCTATTGAACATTGCCATGTTCACTCCCACATATGTTTGAGTCTATTATTGCTATTAGAGATAAGCACCGTGATAAATAACTTCCTTAAATAATGACTTGATCCTCATTTGTTGGCTTCTTTGATAGCTTCAATGTATTCTCTATCATCATAAAGAAAGACCATTGTAAAAATGCCTCTAGGAAAATAGGTTGTTATAATTTATTCATAGCTATATAGTCCTTTAACCACAGACAACATCATCTTTTAAGTAATACAATTCACCAACAATTGGAGGAACCCAATTGAGTATGCCAACAGTGTAACTTTGCTTTCTTGGTTGCAAAGCTCTTTTTCTAAGTACATAGACAAACTATCATACAAATTGGAGATAGGTAAGATTTTTACCTTCGATGTATGGTTTTTTTGCTAGTAACCATGTTGTAAACATTGATTCTTTGACAAGTGGCTTAGATAGCAAGTCATCCATGTCCTCATAATCATTAAAAAAATACAAAATATTCATTGGGGAGATGGAAGTATAATCTCTCAAACTATAAGTGTCCTCCCATGAATTGGAAAAGAAAAGATTCTCCAACATGCTTCAGATGGTGAAATGTATCTACAATCAAGATATTATTTAACTTCATCAACACACTGAGTTTGAGATCAATATTCACTTTGTGTAGGAATAATGATAGTTGTTATACAATCATACCCATCATTGATGTACTTAAATAAGTACTTGATTGAAGTACATTGATTGTACCATTCAACATTGAGATAAGCTTGGTACTTCAACAAAAGATATTGATTATAGGGGACAACATGGAGATTGTCAAGAAAAAAAATCATTTTTCTATTTCACATTACCATTTGTTATGGCTGCATTCAAGTCTCATTGGATTGTACCAAACAATTAAATCCCTAAAATTTTGATGTTAACAAAGTATAAGTTTTATATACTAACCTTTCATGCTTAAGCTACAAGTTCATTTATCTTTATGAGATACAACCAGAAAAGCATGAACATAAAGGCTATGGATGATATGAAAAGTATCATTCATTATACGATACTGCTTCTGCGTCCAGTGCAAAAAAGACAAATGTTTAAGCACTTGGCTCGCAATACAAAATCAATGGAACAATTACTCGATCCTCAAGAACTAAAATTAATCACGAGAAAGTAATGTCCATAGGCTTAGCAAGAAACTTGTGCCATAGTGCACAAAAGAAAAGATTCAAATTGTCTTGTCTTGATATTCTTAATTCTTTTTGTCTTATGTTGTTAACGTTTCTTTCGATTTGTAAGTTGAAAGTCAACTCTGAGCACTAGGCGACACTGGCAAACTATACTTCTCTAAAGATATGTTGTAGAAAGTGTTTGTGCTCCCCTCTCTCTCTACACAGTAACGACCTCGTGTCAAGCACCAAAACTATTAGAGAACGACTAGCTAGGATCTCTCAATAGGTCGAAGCTCTAAATTCTACATAAAACTTGAAGATATTTATGTTAAGGTTGTCAAATCACAAGAGAATATTCTAAGACAAAACAAACAAGTTATGTAACATTGTTAGTCCACTAGACGAAGGAAACTTAAACAAATTGAGTGAATCTTAGCTCTGCTAAGTTAGCAAGTTTCATTGTATTCAAGCCTACTGTCTAAACAGTCTTTGAGTAATTAAAATATATTTTCTATCAAACATATTGTTTTTGAAAGACAGTAGTGGCTTAGTGACATACTTGGGTATTAATCTCAATGGGAGATTCAGTGTAGTGTCAAGAGTGGCCTAGAGAGTACTTGTTGTAGCCATAAGTGATATAGAGAATACTTGATTGTAATCAAATATTTGATTAGTGGAACCCTTCAAGGTTTGAAGGAGAAGTAGACATAGCCCAACAGTTGGGATGAACTAGTATAAAACCTTTGTGTTTTTTTTACTGCTTCCATATAACTAGTTATTTTCTACAAGTTACTTCTACACTATCATATTCAAGTTTTCTGAACTGGTTTTCTAAGCACAACATAATTTCAAACCCCTTGAATGAAATCATTTATCCATTGATATCTATTTGAGAAAAGATATTAATAGTTTTTTTTGAAAGACTAAGTTTTTATCCTTCACATTATTTAACCCCCTTTCTAGTGTGTTTCAGGTACTTCAGTTGGTATCAGAGCTTGACCTCTAGGTTGAGTTTTTAACAGAGTAGAGGAAAGAGGAAAGAAAACACCTGAAATGATGGAAGAAGGATATGCTTGGAACATGCCCCCCATGTTCAAGGGAGCCAACTACAAGTATTGGAAAGAAAATTCAAATTGTCTTGTCTTGACATTCTTAATTCCTTTTGTCGTCTGTTGTTAATGTTTCTTTTGATTTGTGTGTTGAAAGTCAACTCTTAGCACTAGACTGCATTAGCAAATTATACTTCTATGAAGATATTTTGCAAAAAGTGTTTATGGTCCCTACTCTCTCTCTCTCTCTCTCTGCATAATAGCGACCTCGTATCAAGCACTAAAACTACTGGACAATGGCTAGTTGTGATCTCTCAATGGATCAAAGCTCTAAAGTCTATATGCAACTTGAAGATGTTCATGTTAAGGTTGTCAAATCATAAGAGAATATTTTGAGACAAAACAAAAAAGTGATGTAATGTTTTCAATCCACTGGACGAAGGAAACTTGAGCAAATTTAGTGAATCTTAGCTTTGCTAAGTACGAAGGAAACTTGAGCGAATTTAGTGAATCTTAGCTTTTCTAAGTAAGCAAGTTTCATTGTATTCAAGCCTACTATGTAAACACTTTTTGAGTGATTAGAATACATTTTCTATCAAACATTTATTGCTTGTGAAAGTTAGGAGTGGCTTCGTGACAAAATATTTTGGTATTAATCCCAGGGGAAGACTAAGTGTTGTGTCAGGAGGAGTAGCGTAGAGAGTACTTGCTGTAGCTAGAAGTGTCATAGAGAATACTTGGTTGTAATCAAAGATTTGATTAGTGAGACCTTTGTGTTTTCTTTATTGCTTCTATATAACTAGTTCTTTTCTATAAGTTACCTCTTGACTATCATATCCAAGTTTTGTGAACTGGTTTTCTAAGAACAACATAATTTTGAACCCTTTGGATGTTGAAAGACTAAGTTTTTATCCTTCACACTATGCAAGCCCCCTTCTAGCGTGTTTCAAGTACTTTACCATTGTGTGTTCTCCTTTATAGAGGAAAACCATCTTGGTCCATAATTGTTGATGTCTGGAATTTTTTGGGAGAAAACCTAGAACATTTACCATTTTTCATGCATGGTGGCATCCTGATAGCTAAACCACATGGGTTGTGGAGCATGTGATTCTTGACACATTCATATAAATTTTCATCATGCCCTAATCTGGAATTTCTGCTGAAATAATTTTATCAATATCTTCAGGAGTTAGATACTTGCTTGAAGGATGTAAGAATAACAAAATGTGAGCATGAGCCAAACCTCTTTTCTGGAACTCAAATGTGTATATATTTGTAGACACAAAGTGAAAGTTAATAATATATATCAAGTAATAAAGAATAGAGACAATCATAGTTTGTCTAACATAATAAACTTAACTCACTTGCAAGAACTTTTCCAAATATTGGGTTTTTGGCCAAAGAATAGAGACAATCATAGTTGGTCAAACTTAATTTTAAATATTCTTGACACTATATCTGACTGATCTTGGGCATGTAAATTCTTTGGCCTTAACAACCTTTGAATCTTTGGCCAGTGTAGATTACACATAAATGTTAATAACAAATCTGGAAATCCAACATGGTTGCAAATTGTCATTCCATCAAAGTATAATTGATCCATGTATCGTTGTCCTCCGACAAAACTAGAAGGCAAGATTATTTGTTTTATGAAAAATTTGATGGTTCAAAGAGGTTTGGATAATGAGAATTACAAAAGTTGCTATATTTATGCACTGTTAACTGCTTTTGATGAGTTTTAATGTAAAAAAAATATTTCAGATTCCATCATGTTGTAAGCATCAACCACAAACTGCTCAAAAAGTATTCTTTAACTTAATATTGTTTTTGGTTCATCCTTTCTTGTCTATAATCTAAAGCAAAAGAACTCCTTGATGGTAAGCTAACATTCTCTTTCTTTGTTGAGACTCAAGTATATCTTTGTGTTGCACATCACGTTTGTATCCATCTTGACCATAGGGAAATAAAAGGAGATATTGCAAACCCAAATAGCTAACATGCAACTCTTTAATTCTTTTTAATTTACAACTTTGTGTCTCAAGAATGATATCTCTATTCAAGGAAATTTCTTCATCACCAACAATAAGAGCAACAAATTTAGAAACAGTTGGTAAATTATAAAATCTCCCATCAGTGGTCCTATCATAAATTAATTTTAATCTTATATCTTGTGCAATTGTGGTATTAAACCTCTTTTTTCATTTCGAATGATGTAGCCAATACATTGAACTCATCAAGCATGGCCTTCAATTTATTGACAATTTGTGGATCAAGATAGCTTTCAGATCTGGATACAAAGAATTAAATTTGTAATAACTTGGAATATGATATTAGTAATGTTAAAATGTAGAAAATAATTACATTAAGTGTTTGAGTCTATTATGAATCTCATTTTTTGTATCATAAATGTAAAGCTGAGCAAATTTTGGAACATTGCCAGGCATTGGCAACAAACTACCAATAAGGTGACATGATTGGCCTTGTATTCTAAAAGATGGTGGTCCTTTGCCATTGTTAAATGATCTACCTAGCTTAGCTCTGTTAGACTATTGAAAAGTGTACCATTGTCGTCGCAAGTTACAGATTTTATAAAAGAGATAATCTCCACAAGGACTTGAGTTACTCAATGCCTCTGGATAAAAGTAAATAGTTCAATAGATATGTTCAAATTCAATCGAAATATCATGGGTTTAATGGACATAACGAAAGTAACGAAATAGCGGAAACAATGGAATTAGTGCATTGGAAATACATAAAATTACTGAAACAATGGAATTAGTGCATTGGAAATACGTAAAATTACTGAAACAATTAAAATAAATTCAATTAATCAAAGAAAGATGTAGGATTGGATTTCATCATTCATACCCTTAATATCCTAATAAGATTAACATATATGAATCATTTTCTAACATATTGATGCACACATTAAATTACCCCTAATCAATCCCTAGCATTCGAGAATCCTAAGAATATTTATCGAATATCGATCCCTCACATATGAAGTAAATATTCTAGCATTATAATCATAACCTTGTGCTATTTGCAATCAAAACATTATGCTTTATTCCTAGAAACATAACGTAAAAAGTAAATTCATTTAGTTCAAATTCTAAGAGTACTTTCTAGTCAAACTTAAAATCTAAATTCATAAAACTAGTGATCAAATAGAATCAACTATTACAAACAAAATGAAATCACCAGAAATGAGTAGAGAAGATCCACACACACACACACATATAAAATGTCAAAAGAGATACATAAGGATACAAAGATTACATCCAATCCTATGGAGAAACTAGTCGACCATTACGTAGAGCACAACATCAACAGAAGAAATGATGAAGAAAGTGATCCATGGTCATGAATCAGCAACTCAATGCCACTTCCTTTCTCCTTTCTCTTTACTGCGAGCTTTTTCCCCTGGTTTCTTCCATTGCTTTCTTTCCTCTGATTTGCATGGCTATTTATAGAAAATGAGCCAAGAGGTGCAAGACCAACTCGCCCAGGTGAGTTGGTTGCTTACAGCTAAAGGCATTCACTCGTCCAAATGAATTGTACTCACCCAAGCCAGTTGTTTGATTAGGTCTGAAGAAACTTCACTAGCCCAGGTGAGTTGGTTGCTACTCTGGGCGAATGGTACTCTAAAATATTGAAAAATGACCCGTTTACCCTTCATATTTGGCTTGGTTTCTGGATCTAACAAACAATCATCAAAACATAAGGAATGCATGAATGGATCTTCCATATTTAAACAAAAACATTAATAAATGTACAGTACAATATATAAAACAACTAGATTTAAGGGAAGTTTATAAGAAAACTATTACAATCAAAAGATAAGTGCTAACATTTTAATCCCAAAAATAACTAAAATATGACACTTATCAAACTCCAAGTGATGTAAAGGCAAACATATTGTAAGAACGGATATGCTTTTGAAAATTCTTGTTATCTATTGAATCTTGATCAAACAAGAGATGATTTATAATATTAGGGGGTTTCTTCAAATGTGGAAGTTGAATCTTTCGCACCACAACAAAGAAAGAATTTAGGGTGTGAAGTCTTTATATTTTTTCCAATTCTTTCTTCATGCCACATATAAGTCCCACAATATTCACAAAGATAGCTTGGATCTCCAATATCAACATAACTTATAAGATTCAAACTTTAAATAAGCATGCATGATGAGCCTAATATTTATATCAATAATAATTTGATATTAAATACCTATATTAGTAGGCCCCATAAATTCTGAATCTTTATGTTCATATATATCCTCTTAATTTGAACTTGAGAGATTTGTTGTTAATCAAAATAGTTGGCATAATTAATTCATGATATTATAAAATAACTTGAACTTTATCTACTTCTAGCGTGTTAAGATTGAATCTAGAATAATGTTTAAGTGGTTACCTTCAATCTCATAAGCATTACTATTGCAATGATTTTGTGGGACCTCTGTTGATACAAATTGACTATTTCTATAACTTATGTACCTGGCTTGAAAGGTTGTTTCATTCCTGAAGTGGAGTTGTTTTCATTAGTTGATGAACTTCTTTGGTTATGCATATTTGTTTTAGAATCTCCAATAATGACAATAGACATGGAACTTGTGTGCCCAAATTTACTCATGAAACTAACACACGTGTGGCTCTATCATTAATGACTCTTCTTCTATGAGTAGCTAACTGACTGTTACTTGACTGGGTATTCACAATTGAAGTGGAACTCTTCATGTAGGCAAATTGAACATTATTATTAACAATGATAGATGATATATCAACCAAGGGTCTGGTATTGATAGGTTATGTTTTTTATTTTGTACCAAAACTAATTGATGTGGATGGTGTTCCAAAGTAGTCAACTATTAAATAACTACGATAACTTTCAACATTAAATGAAATAATTTGAACAAAAAATTTAGTAAGAATAAATAAATACTTAGCTTAGTTGAATAATACATTGTTGTTCTGATTTGTGTCTTGATCATTTTCATATGATCTCATGCTTTTGTTAACACGTTTATCTCTTAAGATTAATTTTCGTTTTCAGCATGCATCCCCTGCATTCTTTACACGATCCTATTGTCTGTCCATTAGGCTGTACTATGTAACAAATTTGTACACCTAAACCATTAGTATAAATAGGTAAGAAATGTACACAGATATTGTAAAGTTATGTTACATAAAACATCAATGCAAAAGAGATGTTAATCATTAGAGCACCTTGTAGAGGGTGTCAAAGAAGGAGATAGCAATTCAAAGTGGTTGGTAAAATCGAATTTCACAAGGAGCATATGTTTCTCTTTAAGCTACTGTTAAATCTGACAAAGGTGGCAAAAAAAAAAACAATTATTACTGCATTGATTAACATAGATGGTACACTTCTTATAAGTTTGATTAATAACATATAAAGAATAACGATTATGTTCAATGTATTTCTCTTAGACATGCTAAGGATATCACTTCAAATTGAATGGCAAACACAAATGTCACTGTTTAAGCTTGTTAGGAACTCTCACATCGCATGCTTGAGTCCTTGGGGTGCAACTTATATCTCTGTTGGACAACTTCACTTAGTACCAATTGATTTTAAGACGAAATTTAACAAAGCTTCTCTTAAATTTGTTAGAGTGGTGACAAAATTATTTATTAGTAAATGGACACAAATTTGCAACCTTGTGTTCAAGCTGTAAAACCATTCAATACTTAATCAATTCTACATAACATTAATAATTTTTAATTTAAATAGAAAATTTATTTCTACATATTTTTGAAGTTCTCAGTCCCTACAATATTTTCATAATGAAAAGTTTGAGCCATACATTGAGTTTTGTATAGAGATTGGAAAAGTCTCAATTCATAAATAAAAGTATACAACTTTTAGTAAAGAATAATGGTTGTAAACATAAAACAAAGAAACAAAGTTCTTCCATTAATTAATATCCTTATATTTTGACCTCTAGGCTCTTTTATCTTAGCCAAATGCAGCAATAGAATCATGGGTAAACCATTATGGTTGTTCAAAAAAGCTTTCAGCTGGTTCACAAAGACATCCCACAAAGTACTTTGTAGTGCAGTTCCCCTAGCATAGCCAAACATAATCACAATAAGTTTAATCTATTTTAGAGTATGCACTACAATCATTACAAGAGTTGTAATTTTTAGTGACTAAAAAATTGTGACGAAAATTCAAGTTATCACTAATAATATATCATTTGTAATTAAATTTTATTTTGCCGCTAATATTATTTATAATAGTGACAACAAAGGAATTTGTCACTGTAATTTTATTATTAGTGACAAAAAAAATTGTCACAAAAGATTTGTAAGCAAAGCAAACCACTAACCCACCTTTATTTCTTGTAAATTAAGTGACAATTAATTTATTTATATTATATTTATGATATAAATTTACATATTGCATTATTAATATTGCATTATTAATATTATATTATTTATATTTTTTAATTATATAATCTTATTTATTTTTAATTTATATTTTATTATTTATAAATAATAAAAAATAAATAAGATCATATAAATAATAAAATTTAATCAATGAAATATTAGTTATCTTGTAAATGTAAAATTTAAAATTAATTATTAGTCATGAAACAAATATCTATCAACATAGTACAATGTTAGGTGTGTTAAGATTTTAGGTAAGTAATTAAAAATATTTATAATATGTAAAAAAAAACTTATGATATTAAAATATTTTAATTATATATTGGTTATCACATAATTTATTCAAATTTCACAAGTTTCCTTATATTAATTAATTATTACTGACCTTTAAATTTTTTATGTAAAATAATTATTTATATCTTTCAAATTATTTATTGAAGTTTTAAGGCACATATATTAAGTTTTTTAGTGACCTTAAAATATTATTAGATCAAAATATTATACTTTGAACCACCTTCTAGTGATGGATTTGAGGGTAATTAAAATACTACCTACCTTTCAATGTTAGCCTATTAAATTAAATTTTTCATCTATTATTTCTATCAAACTAAAAATATAAATTTTAAATTCAATTGTATTTGTAAAATTTGTTATTTAAAATAAATGTCAAGAAACAAAAGTATAACCTTCACAATAGCAATTATTATAGCAAGCAACAAACATAATATATAATTAAAAAATACTAAAAGTAACTAATAATAAAGTTTGGTGTACAAAAAATAATATATACAATACTAATAATCATCATCACTATTATTAGCTTCACTTATATAATCAATTTCTTCTTCTTTAGATCAATAATTTTGTTATCACTTTCTTCTTCTTCTTTATGTTCAACAACTTAAGGTACCACCTGTTTTCTATCAAGTATGGGTCAGGATAAATCATTTTCTTTACAATACTTTCACATACACATCATACAAGTCTCAAGGCTTTGTTTTGACAACAACTAACCAATTAGAATCTTTGGTATATTTAACAAATGAAAAGTTAAAATTTTGGTTAGAGTTATCTTTTCTATATAATTAATTATAATGCTAACTATTATAATTTTTTTAAAAAGTTAACATGAAACCGTGGGTAAAAATTCACCAAAGAAATTAGAATTGTTTTTCTTATCTTAGTTAGTTTTTATCTTTCCTAATTTTCTCAATATCTTTTTATCTTTATCTATTTTTCTTTATTAATAACTATTATTTTCTATTTTTATATATTTGTTGTCATTTTATATTAACTATTATTACTCTTTGATTGATTAAAAATAAATATGTATTTTAAAAAAATATTTTTGAAAAAATTACATTATAAAAAAAAAGTTAATCCAAAAATAAAAAAAAATTAAGTAAATAATTTGATTTTTTTGTACTTTTTTTTAAAAATTTTAATACATAATATTTATTTAATATAATTACATTATAATATTTTAACATTAACTATAAATTTTATACATTAAATTAGACTCATGTAATGCACGCAATAAAATAAAAATCAGAAAATATATATTTAATAAATTAATTATGATGATTTAACCTTCATCCTTCAAATTAAATTGCACTTTCCTTGGCTTACTCTCAAGGTTACATTGGACTGAACCATCAAACTCACCAGTCACATATGTTAATAAAAAAAAAAAAAATTTACACTAGTCAAGATAAAAATGCGACTGGGTTCATTGAATGCATGATAGAAAACAAATTCATTAGCTACTGCGATCCCAAAGTAAAAATGAAAAGGGAAGAAAATATTGTCATTTTTGCTACTTTCTAAGCTAGAATAAAATAGGGAAGTACAAGCATACAACAAAAGAGTGAGAGAAAGAGAAGCAAAACCAAATACTACATGCACCTATTCGAAATTGCAATTTATGAACCAAAAAGAGACTTCGTTAGAAAATAATAAGGATAGGAAAAGAATATTTAAAAAGGGAAAATGTAATTTTTGCTGAAGTCTTCCAAAAATAATCACATTGGCTATATATATATATACACACAAATTCAGTGTACTAAAAAAATAGCATTCATCTAATCCATTATTAAAATAATGTAAGTCAGAAACAACTTGTTTAACATCATATGCAAGAAAAGAAAAAAAAAATCTATATGGGGATCCATTAAAGTTGTTAATCACACTAAAAGTACAAACCCAAATTAAAAAGTTCCAACTTGTTTCACTTTTCTTTAAATTTTCTATAAAAAAAAAAGACTTAAAAAACGTCATAACTAATTCATAGTGCACCCGTACCCTGGACCAACAGGAGTTAAAAGATATATCTCCTTGCTCTTTACGTATCAATAAAACATAATGTTCAAAAACCCAAACTACTTGTTATTAACAACTTCAGCAATATCTATACATGATGTAATCTTTACCTATTAATACATCAGGATCAACACTTCAATTAGCTTGAAACTTTGTAAGACGATATCTATTTTGAGGTATCTCAGGTACAGATTGTTCCTTGACCATTGTTCCTTTGAGAAAAGTCAACTTGTACCTATGATTGGATGCCTTTTATTTGCCATTGTTAGCCTCCACCTCAAAATTCTAAACAATGTACGACCAACCCTGTATGAGTATCCCTTTCCACTTTTCTGTGTCCGAGTTATTATTCACTTGAGCTATTACCTTGTCTCGCTACTTAAGTAACAGAGTAAACAGAATAAGTTCATCATAGAATCAATATGCAGAATTTGAAAGCAATCTTTGATTAAGTCATTACATTTTTATCCATAAGAATCATTTCAAGTGTTTTCCTAGGAGGTCTCTGAACAGTCCAAATGTTGAGGATCTTCATAGCTAATTTCCATGTTTATTTAGAGTCATTAATCTCATTAATTGAGTTCAGCTTATGCAGCATCCTTAATTGTTATAGCAAAAACCATAAAACATAAAACAAACCAAGTGAGAAAAGTTTGAAACCTCAACATAGCTACCTAGCAAGCATTCATAACAATGACATATCAATGTAAAAATTCAACATATCCATGTAATAACTTCCCCCATACCATTTCCAAAGTGCCATTCACCGAACCCAATACAACATTACAACAACGATATCAACAGTACACGTTTATTTAAGTATCGCAAATTGGAATATTAATAAAAATGTAGTTCAGATTGCAGCAAGTTTGTATATTGTATATGCATGATTATTATTCAATAAGTTATGATATAGAAAGTACACCAATTCCATAAATGATCAAAGTTTCCCACTTAAACAAAAATTGCATAAAACTGTTCAGTTGGTAGAAACCAAAGTCAGAACAAAACTAAGGACTGCATCAAACAACATCAACGCCATCACGAAAATATAACCATTTTTCTGTGCAAGAAGTAACACGAGTAAAGGATATACTTACCTACACATGAGGTTCTGAGTTCAGACAATGAACATGAATCTAAGCAAATGGAGTACATGAGATGGAAAAGGAGAATCACGACAGTTATAAACAAATAAATCCAAAAGATTGTGAAAACCACAAAAAAGAAATTGAGAATCTGAGTTTGTAAAAATTATCCACAGCAATTGATCTCTCCTTGTTGGGGAAATTCGAGGGGAGTAAACTCTGGATAGATTTACACCGATGTAACACGAGCTACCATATAAGAAAATTTGACATCACACTTTAACCCAAAACCTTAAGGCTTAGGTTTATGGGTCTTCTCCTCACTTATATGATGCTCAACTTTTCCACTTCTATCCGATGTAGGACTTCACCTCACACTTGTACTCCAACAATCTCCCCCTCAAGTGTGAGTCTCTTCCACATGCTCCCCCTCCACGAGTATAGCCATTAGAGCCCACATGCTCTAGGTACGGTACTTGCACCGCCGCGGGACACACTGCCTGGACCCTAAGGCCAAGATCCATTGTCGTCATCTTACTCGTTTGAGTCGGTCACCAAGCGAACCATCGGCTCTGATACCAGTTGTTGGGTAAATTCGAGGGGATTAAACTCTGGATAGATTTACACCGGTGTAGCACGAGCCACTACATAAGGAAACTTGACACCACACTTTAACCCAAAACCTTGAGGCTCAGGTTTATGGGTCTTCTCCTCACTTATATGGTGCTCAACTTTTTTACTTCTACCCGATGTGGGACTTCACCTCACACTTGTACTCCAACAATTGATGTTAGTATAAAGCAATAAGAAGAAGAGACAGGAATAAGGAGAAGAGAGAGAAGACATAAAATTTTAACGTGGTTCGACACACAATGTATGTACCTACGTCTACAGCTATACTGAGAAAACTTTCTTGTTACTTGCACATTTTAAAGCTTACAAGGTGTCTCTATATATAGCACTAATGAGATACAAGTTTTTATAAACCAAGCGATGTGGGTCAAAGGAACTAAGACCACAAAACTCTAACAATTCTCCCACTTGGGGTCTAAGTTCCAAACTCTAGCAGCTCCTTGTAAGCAATGAGTTTATCGACTCTTTACCTAGTGTAGTGCCTTCATCTTTAATTATCCTCGAAGGCTAACTGAGGAAATGCAAAGTCTCAGCTTGTCAGTTGTAACAACTTTAGTCAACATATTTTTTGTATTCTTCGATACTAAGATCTTCAGCAAAGATAAGTCTCCATCATATATTAACTCCCAGATAAAATGGTATCTTAATTGAATATGCTTGCATCTAGAATGGAAGACTGGATTCTTAGCAAGACTTACACTACTACAAAATGTAGATTTAACATCACCATATTTACATCAGTTTTTGACAAAACTGATGTTAAAAAAAAATGCGGTGGCATAATGGTAAATAATTAGAGTTTCTTAACATCGGTTTTTAAAATAACCGATGTTAATGTCATATGTTAACATCGATTTTAAAAAAACCATTGTTAACATTGTAGGTTAACATCGGTTATTTATAAACCGATGTTAACATAACTACATTAACATCGCTTTTTCAAAAAATTGATGTTGGTAAATTAGAAGTTAACATCGGTTTTTTTTTTAAAAAACCGATGTTAACATATATTAACATCGGTTTTTTTCCAAAAAAACCGATGTTAACAACTCGATTTTTAAAAATATTATTGGCTCCATGCCCTAATTCACTGACGTCTTTGCCACAATTTCACGTTAATACCAATCTTCATCGCAACTCCGCACCAATCTTGTTGTTCATCGTCTTCATCGCAACTTCCTTTCATGACTGCTAGTCTCGCTGTTCTCACTGCCTGTCTCATTGCCATTGTCGCTGTTGGGTTGGAGGTAAGCTTCATGTCTTCATGGTTCCTCTTTGTGCTCACTTCTCTCTGAAGCATGTTTCTAATCCCATTGTGATTTCTTCTTATGAAAACTAGTTTCTATAGTGTATTTTTCACGAATTTGATGTTTTTTAGTTAAGAGACAAACAAAAATAAACATATGGCTTGATTCATCAATCTATAAATGAGTAATGTTCTTTACTCAAATACATGTATTACAGAGCATTTTCACAAAAATTAAAATGCCAACTAGAGTAATTCAATACATGTATTTTTTGGTTGTTAAAGTGTTTTTGTCCTACACCCCTGTGGCTATCCTTGCCTCTATCATCCTATCTGGTCTTCCAGGATTAATTGAGCTAAGTGAGGCTCACTATATATGGAAGGTTGACAAATTGGGCTTTGTTTCTTGTATTGGTGGTTTTCTTGGGTTATTGTTTGCAACAGTACGTAGAGATTGGCCTTCTTGTTCGAGTAAGTCATTGACCACTTAATTTTTTTTGTCTATTGCACCAATTGAAAAATAACATATTTTACCTCTTGATAGTTAGTTTTTATTTTCTTTTTTGTTGTGATGTAATTTTTTAATTAGGACAAAACTAGATGAAAATGGGGCAAATGGTTTGTGTGGTAGTTGCACACTAACTAGTATCTTGTCAGCTACAAGCAACAAAAAATTGATTAAGAACTTACACTTGAGATATTACTTTTAAATAAATTTTAGGTGAAATACTTAAGTTGCTTTTTAGTATTGTTCAATGTTCAAAATTTGAGGTTTTTCTATCTTCATAACCACAATGCCTAACTCTATTGCTCTTTAATATATAGGTTGGTTTTGCATTGCTGGTCAAACTTGTGCAGAACTGCATTCACAATGATCTATTGTAGATATTGGGGGGAATTAAAGCCTGGTATTTTAGGTGATATAAGTTGGTATATAATAGTAATATTGCTATATAGTTTAAACTACAATATTGGGGGATATACAGTGCTATGCTCTTAAAATATAGTATTTGGGGGGTATACACAAGTATCTTTCTATTTCCTTAAAATAGTAACAAATATTGTGAACAACAACAACAACAACAATGCTTGTTTTGGAGGTCCACGACCAATATTTGTTGTCAATATCAACACTAAAGACTGAAGTCCAAAGTGAGTAAGGAAATGGTGTAAGCTCCATTGGAGCTTGTAGGCCTAGGATCTTCTTCATCAACAGATTCCTTTGCTTCTTGGAAGATGAATGGCAGTGGAATGGAGAAGGAAGAGAGAGAGGAGATGCCTCTTCAAGGAGAAGATGAGTCTAGAAGAAGCTCACCACCATAGGAGGCCATGGATAAGAGCTTGGAGGAAGAAGGAGATGAATGAAGGGAGAGGGAGACAATAGCACGGAATTTTGTGCTCTAAGAGAGCTCTGAAATCTGAAGTTTAATTTTCAAATGATCAAAGTTCAAAAAAATGCACACACATGACCTTTATTTATAGCCTAAGTGTCACACAAAATTGGAGGGAAATTTGAATTTCTATTCAAATTTCACTTGAATTTGAAATTGAATTTGTAGAGCCAAATTTTGGAGCCAAAATTTCACTAATTATGATTAGTGAATTTTAGCTATGGTTCAGCCCACTAATGCAAGATGAAGTCCAAGATTCTCGACTAAGTGTGCTTAGGTGTCATGAGGCATGTAAAACATGAAGGACATACACAAAGTGTGACTATATGATGTGGCAATGGGGTGTAGCAAGCAAATGCCCACCTCCCCCTCTAAAATTTAATTGGATTGAGCTTCTACCAATTCAATTAAATTTATTTCTCAACACACACATCAAATATTCACTTAATGCATGTGAAATTACAAAACTACCCCTAATACAAAAACTAGTCTAGGTGCCCTAAAATACAAGGGCGGAAAAATCCTACATTTCTAGGGTACCCTACCTATATTATGGAGCCCTAAATACAAGGCCCAAAAATAATGAAATCCTAATCTAATATGTACAAAGATAAGTGGGCTCATACTTAGCCCATGGGTCCAAAATCTATCCTAAGGCTCATGAAAACTTTAGGGCCTTCTCTTGCATCTCTGGCCCAATCTTTTTGGAGTCTTCTATCCAATGCCCTTGGGAGGTAGGATTGCATCATTCCCTCCCCTTTGAAAAGGATTTGACCTCAAATCCATAGGTTCTTGAAACTCAGGGATTCTTTCCTCAACACCTGTAAAAAGAATAAAAACATATGTATTAGTGATGTTGGGTATGTTAGAGTAGGGTAAGGACTGAAAACCCCTTTCCTGACCATCTTCCCATGAGAGAACATAGTTCCTCACCAACTCAATGAGTGGCGCTACAAGTATAGAAAAATATGAGACAAACCTTTTGTAAAAGTTTGTTAAGTCATTAAAGCCCCAAATTTCCCTTATACATAGTGGAGTAGGCCACTCAGGAATGACCTTTATTCTTTTAGGGTCCATGGGAAGCCCTTGACCACTATTTAAAAAGTTAAGGAATGTAATAGAATAAAACATACGTTTTTCTTTATTTTCATGTTGATTATTCCTACAAAAAATTATGACAAACCTAAGGTGTCCCATATGAGCACCTAAGTTTCTATTGAAACAAAAAATAAGAACAAACCTACCTAATGAGTCCCTATGTACACAAGTAATGAAGATGTTGGGTGCATGAGTGATTTTACAAAAGAGGGTTGCACCACTCAACACATTCATCATACCACCTATCATAGGGATTTGGTGCCTCATAATACTTATTTTGGGCACCAACAAAGCACAAGGATTTAAGCTCTTACGAACCAAACCCTCATCCAACAACTCCTTTACTTGAGGAATAACCTCAAGATCAAGAGGTATGGCGGTGCTAAGGGATGTTTCCCTTGATAGGAGAAGGTAGAAAGATTGTTTAAGAAGGAGTGCTCTTTTGATATCACATTTTGTTGCAAAATGATTTTCCTTCTTAACAATCTTCTAAGAGGAATCCTTTTCCTCTTTTTCCTTCCCCTTGGCCTTTGAAGACAAGGCCTTACTATCCTTCTTTTTCTTTTGGTTTTCTAGTTTTTCTTCCTCATCCCTCTTATCTTTCATAGTTAGTAGATCCTTGGCCACCTGTGAAGGTGTTTGAGGATGCAACAAAAATTTAGTGCCAAGATGGGTGAGGGTAATCTCATTAGTTAGGCCATTGTAAATGATCTTCCTATCAAATTGCCATGGCCTTCCTAAAAGAATATGCCCTGCCTCCATGGGAACTATATCACAATTAACTTCATCCTTATATGTCCCAATGGAGAAAGGTACCTTCACTTGTTGGTTAACTATCATTTCCCCTTGTTCATTGAGCCATTGAAGTTTATAAGGTTTTGGGTAAGGAATGATAGTGAGGTTCAACTTGGAAACGAATCTTGTGCTACAAAAATTACAACAAGATCCACCATCCACAATGAGAGAACAAGTTTTATCTAAAATTTTGCATCTTGTATGAAAGATGTTCTCTCTTTGAGATTGAGATAGATCACAAGATTGACCTCCAAGGAGCCTTCTAACCATTAAGAGGTCACCTTTTTCAAGGGGGTAGACTTCCTCACTAGACTTTTCACCCCTTACATCATCTTCACTTCCACTAGAGGAAGGGGAAGAAGTACTCTCCTCTTGACTACTATAAATGTCTTGATCCCTCATAATCATGGTTTTCTTTGTGGGGCATTGAGAGGCAATGTGACCTCTCCCAAGACATTTGAAGCATTTAATGTTGCTAGTCCTTTCTTAGGAACTAGTCTTAGGGGTGGATTTCTCTATGGTCTTACCCTTATCTTCCTTGGGTTTTGAAGGAACAGCCCCCAAAATTCCTTGGGCTTGGTCCTTCCTTGGATAAAAGTGAAAGCCATAAGATTTTGAAGAAGGTTTTCTTTTAAGTTGTTGCTCCACTTTTATAAAAAGTTGGACTAGCTCATCTAGGTCCCTATATGGAAGGAGTTCAACCTTATCCCTCACTTCCATATTAAGCCCACTAAGGAACCTAGCTATGCTTGTTCTTTCCTCCTCCCTAAGTCCAGCTCTTAAAAGGAGTAGTTCTATTTGTTGTCTATATTCTTCAACACTCATACTCCCTTGTCTAAGCCTTTGGAGCTTGTCTATAAGCTCCCTTTCATAGTAGGAGGGAATGTGCCTCTTCCTAAGGGCATTCTTAAGATCATTCCAATACTCTACTGGAGGATCCCCATGAATCCTTCGTTCCCTAACAAGGGAAGTCCACCAATAGAGGGCATACCCTTGAAAGCTAAGGGTAGCCAATGGAACTTTTCTCTCTTTGCTAATATGATGGCAAGCAAAGAGTTGTTCAACCTCATTTCCCAATCTAAGTAGGCCTCAACATTATCTTTTCCATGGAAATATGGGAGGCTAATGTTAACCTCTTGAGGTCTTCTATCC
Organism: Glycine max; assembly: GCF_000004515.6. Taxonomy (NCBI): domain Eukaryota; kingdom Viridiplantae; phylum Streptophyta; class Magnoliopsida; order Fabales; family Fabaceae; genus Glycine; species Glycine max. The sequence continues at coordinate 43,760,723 of NC_038251.2, read as the reverse complement.
TTTTTCTCTTCTTTGGGAATGATGTTTAGTATGTGAACTATGGCGCCCTCTATAATAGTCGCTAAGTTCTTCACTTAAACTCTTGCAAGAGTCATGACTACTATAGGAGACATGCTTTTCTCTTTTCATTTCTTTTATTATTTTTCTTCTTTCTTCCTCTCTTTTATCTTGACTTATTTCTTCCACTCTTTTTTTTTTCCTTTTTCTTTTCTCTCTTGTTTTTCTTTCCACAACTTAAGGGATCTCAACTAATCTAATATCTTATACAAGGGGCCCTTAGGAGTAGAACCCTCACCATTAACACTAGATAAATAATGAAGATTCATGTTGGTTCCTAAGTTATGGTTCTTTCTTGTTGGGGGTTTGAAAACAAAAGGTAAAAGAAACTATGGTTGAAACTAGCCAAAATAAACACTAAAAGAGGTGTGAAAGATAAGGTAAAAACTAATTGGTAAAAGGTAAGCTATCTAGGCGGTTTGACAACGGAAGTTAAAGGAAATAAGCTGTGAAAGTAAGCAAGAAATGTAAACTAGGCGAATCCTAAGAGTGTTTGGATGACCACATTTAAGGTTCCCAACAAAACATTCACAATCATAACGGAAAATTGCCTAAAATTATTACACACAAATAGAAGTAGGGTGACCTATTGGAGGCTCCCAACTTACTTCCAATGAAAGGCCTTTTTGTTACAAAATTTGAAAGCAATGAAAGTAAGTAAATTGTCAATTACAAAATTACAAAAAGGTCCTAAATTTTGGTGGTTGTTCTCTCTTTGGTGATTCAATCAATTTGGAGTGCTTCTTAGTCCAATAGCTCTTAAGGTGGTTTTCCCCTTGCTTCTTGACTCAAATTTTTCAAGGGATGGCACCAATCCTCCTTTCCAATTCCCTATATGGCAACTCACAAACAAGGAAACAAAGAGACAAACAATAGCCAAAGAGCAAAAAAATGAAATGAAAGCTAAACCAATAGAGTTTAACAATACAAATTTTCAAGGATTATTCAACAATTAAAGCAATGAAAAGCACATAAAAGCAAGCTAGGACTCAAAGAAAAATTTAGAATGGCTCTAGAGTAGAGTAAAAAAAACTATAAAAAAAAGACTCAAGAAACCTCTAGTTTTGGAACTTGTATTCACAGTAATTTTCAATTGAAATTTCAGAACTAGGATTGGTATAAAATGGGCACCAATTATAGAACAAATTTTGAGTCAAAATAACAAGCACACTTCCCTTTCACTTTTTTTTTCCTAGACACTGATTTTTCTGCCAAATTGTGTGATTTTTCTTATTTTTTTTCCTTTAATCCAAATCGCTTGGTTCTTTTTTCATAATTTTGTTCCAGATGTCTAGAAAATGCTGTAAAAATTTCAGCTCAAAACACGTAGTGACCAATTCCCAATAATTTATACAAGTTCGTATGTTCAAGCTGCCAGCACCAGCAATTTCAACCTAGAAATCAAGAGTAGTGTTTATGTTGCTTAAGGCTTGGATAGTTACAATTTGTGTTTGCTTATGCTCAATTATCTTGAATAACACAATTCAAGAGAGCCTACGACTTATTTTGATTCACAAATCCAGCCACAACTCAGCACCACAACTCAACTTCATCATAGGCATCATGTAGGAAACTTAGAAAACAAAAAAAAAAGTTCAACGGGATTACTTCTAGGCATTGATTTAGAACATGTTATGAACTAAATAACATGCACGAATTAGACTCAAAATTCAAAAGATAGGCTAAGAATGACAAGAATACATGAACAAATGTATCTAGAATTCAATCAACAAAAATAAAAATTCAACATAAACTTAGAACATGGATTAAGTGATTTACACTTAGATTTTTGTGTTTTTTTTCTAATCAATATTTTGGAATAAAATTTAGATCTAAGGTTCAGCATAAGAATATTATGAATGAAAAAAGATAGAACCTAAAATCAACACAAAAACATGATTCAAGAGTAGATCTACAAAATTTGAACCATAAAAATGCAAGAACAAGTGTAGATCTAAGATTTAATCGGTTTATTTTTTGAATATAGTCTAAACAGCACCAAACCACAAGACAATGGAGGATATACATGGAGAATAAGATGAAGAACAAGGAATTAAAGAGAATTCACCAAACAAAAAGATAGAGGAAGCAAAAGAACATCACCTAGATGAACATGCGCTTGATACCACATGATGTAAGCTCCATTGGAGCTTGTAGGCCTAGGATCTTCTTCATCAATGGATTCCTTTGCTTCTTGGAAGATGAATGGCAGTGGAATGGAGAAGGAAGAGAGAGAGGAGATACCTCTTCAAGGAGAAGATGAGTCTAGAAGAAGCTTACCACCATAGGAGGCCATGGATAAGAGCTTGGAGGAAGAAGGAGATGAATAAAGGGAGAGGGAGAGAAGAGCATGAAATTTTGTGCTCTAAGAGAGCTATGAAATCTGAAGTTTAATTTTCAAATGATCAAAGTTGAAAAAATTGCACACACATGACCTCTATTTATAGCCTAAGTGTCACACAAAATTGGAGGGAAATTTGAATTTCTATTCAAATTTCACTTGAATTTGTGGAGCCAAATTTTGGAGCCAAAATTTCACTAATTATGATTAGTGAATTTTAGCTATGGTTCATCCCACTAATCCAAGATGAAGTCCAAGATTCTCGACTAAGTGTGCTTAGGTGTCATGAGGCATGTAAAGCATGAAGGACATGCACAAAGTGTGACTATATGATGTGGCAATGGGGTGTAGCAAGCAAATGCTCACCTCCCCCTCTAAAATTTAATTGGATTGGGCTTCTACCAATTCAATTAAATTTTTTTTCTCAACACACACATCAAATATTCACTTAATGCATGTGAAATTACAAAACTACCCCTAATACAAAAACTAGTCTAGGTGCCTTAAAATACAAGGGAGTAAAAATCCTACATTTCTAGGGTACCCTACCTACATTATGGAGCCCTAAATACAAGGCCCAAAAATAATGAAATCCTAATCTAATATGTACAAAGATAAGTGAGCTCATACTTAGCCCATGAGCCCAAAATCTACCCTAAGGCTCATGAGAACCTTAGGGCCTTCTCTTGCATCTCTGACCCAATCTTTTTGGAGTCTTCTATCCAATGCCCTTGGGGGGTAGGATTGCATTAGGAAAGGAATTGCCAAGTTATATCATTGGGAAGACTGTTAATCCTATAAACTCGTTTTAGCTTATATTTATTGAAGCCAACTTCCGGCCCTTGCATCTACATCCTTAGGCTATTTGAGATCTAGGGAGAATTAAGAGAAGGAACATGGAGTAGAACTTTTATTTGGCGGCGATAATATTCACTAGTATTGGTGAAGATATTTAGTGCCACTTTGGTGGTGTGCATGATAGGATAAAATAGGATATAATAGCAAGATAAAGGCAAGATTGGAGAAAAAGTATTGAATAAAATGAAACAAGGAAAAAGTAGTTTTCCAATATTGGGAAATAAATCTCATCACAAAATTTGGAAAATAGAAACAAAATCCTAAAAGTTGAATCGACATGAGAGCTTCCTGTCATAGAGATCATAGATCTAGTGTTTCTATGGGTTGTTGTTGTTCTACAAAGTTGATATGGCTAAAAATAAAACACCAATGGTTCAAAACTTCAGTTTGAATGGAAGGATGGTGGATGCCTCATTTTAAATCACTAATTAGATCATTACAGGTAACTTTATATACTTATATTGTGTGCTAGAGCCTATAGATCAAAAAGTTCACTAATCTCATTTTTTATAGTGTGAAAAGCATGTATAACATCTCCAAATTAAAACTCAAAGCTAAAGCACTTTCAGATTCTACAACTTAGACACTAACTTTAAGATGTATTCAATCTAAAATGTGAAATCATCATAAGGATTTTATGAGTCTAAATAACAAACATCTATAACTGTTCTTTTTCAAATTCAAATATATGTTGCTACATTTACTCAAATGAACAATACTTTTAACTTGAAATTTATAGACTAAAAGTTACCTTGAAATAAGGCATTGTCTTCTTTAAGAAATCCGGTGTTGGCTGGAAATCAGCATCAAATATTGCCACAAATGTGAATGTATGAATACATGAATTTTGACGATGCCAAAGAAGAATCAAACAAGGCCGCTTCAAAGGATAAGCATTTGCTTCAAGATTAATTCAAGATTGCTTCAACAAACAAAGTCTTGTTTCAAGATTTACCAAAGATCAGGCCTTGCCTCAAAACAAAGGGTTTCAAAGTCATGCAAGGCTCTGGTAATCGATTACCAGGAAGTGTAATCAATTACCAGAAGGGAAGAATGAAAAAGAGCTGTTGAAAAGGATTTTAAATTGGAATTTTGAACATGTAATCGATTACCATATGTCTGTAATCGATTACTAGCAACGAAACTCCTGAAATTCAAATTTAAAAGTCATAACCCTTCAAATTATAAATGTGTAATCAATTACACAAACATTGTAATCGATTACCAGTGGAGAGTTTTCAGAAAATCTGCCAACAATCACATCTTTTGATTGGATTTGTGAATGGCCATCAAAGGCCTATAAATAGGTGACTTGGGCACGAATTTTGTAGAGAGAGTTTTGCTGGTCCAAAATGTCTTATCCTCTCCAAAGAAAATGAGAGAGATCCCAAGAGAACTTCATTGTCAAATGCTCTTTCAAAAGAAACTCTTGGGCAAACACTTGCAAATCCATTAAGAGTTCATCCATGGACTTCAATTGTAATATTCTTCTCTTAAAGAGAGAAAATTCTTCTTTTTTCTTCTCATTCAATGAGATTGATTAAGGGATTGAGGGTCTCTTAAGTTGTAAGGAATTAAAACACAAGGGATGATTTGTCCCTGTGTGGTTCAGACTTTGTAAACGGATTTTTACAAAGGGAGTGAAAAATCTCAAGTGGGTTGCTTGAGTACTAGACGTAGGCACGGACTTTGTCGAACCAGTATAAAAAGTGTGTTTGCATTCTCTTTTCTCTTATCTTATTTATTTTGTTGCAATCAATTTTGTCTTTCATGTTTAAAGAACATTATTAAATTGATTGCTATTGCTTCTGCATTCTGAGCCTATCTTTTTTTGAAGGGGGTTAAAAGTTTGTTAGTGGGAAATTAATTCACCCCTTCTTAAAATTTCTGAGGCCGTTGGTCCAACAACAAACTCATAATCCTTAACATAATCACAATTCATTGCTGATTTAAGATTCCTTGCGTTGTAGGCTATACGTATAAGCCCATGTCTATATATTATCTGAACACCCGTTTGTTGCCATTTATGCACTTCTGCCTTGATGAGCTATTGGGTATCTACTTCAATGGATACAAACTATAAAAGCATTGTTTCCTTTGGCCAATCTAGGATACAAACTGCTCCAATGGATTGTTGGTAGACCTACAGGCCAACAAAATAAAAATCAAGCAATAATCACAAAAAAGGAGAGTACAATGATATAATATTAAGATATCAGATTCTTAGTAATTGATTAGCTCATTAAGAAAAATGTCTTTGCTGGTTTTATGTTATAGGGAGTAGGGAAGGGGCTGACTGGAAGACAGAGAAACTTATAGTGACATTGGTGATAAGAAGATGCACCTCCTATGTTAATATCTTATTATTATTTTGATATATAAGGTTTGCTCCACTTACACACTTATTTTATTCTATCTATTAATACAGTTTATATATTATGTATCTAAGCATAGATTGGGTATTATTATTAATTAAGCATATGAATGCTAAAAAATGTATTTCTTTTTCTTTCATGTTTTCTTGTTTTGGGCTACATAGCCAAATGCTAGTTGCTTCCCTTAGTGGAGGATTAGGAGAAGAATATTTCTTCCCCTAAAAACACCACATACACACAACAACCCTCTATTGTTCCTTCTTTAAAATGGAGCATCGAAACCCAACAGCTAATATGGTCTCAGTTTGACTCACAATAACTCAGCAAAAATCCATTTTGTCATAGCTCTAAGCTTTAAGACATTTAGCATCTGCAAGTTACCATTGATAAGAAAGCCTTCCTCCACTTATACATTTATTAACTGCCTACAAAATTCAATATTCATTCTAAAATGACAATAGACCCTACTACTCTTAAGTATTCAATATTCATTCTAAAATTGAGAATTCAATATTCAGTATTCATACCTTTTTGCTCTAACAAATCTGTTGTTCATCTGATAGCAATCACCGGAGAAAGAACACTATATCTGCTTGGTGAATCTTAATCATGAATAGAAACAAGAATTATCCTCTTACAGCTCTCTTTGCCTGTCACATGAATAAGTAACACTTTTAATAGCCAACAAGCAGTTTCACATACTTTGGTTAAGCATAAGCTGAATTAGTTTGTTGTAGTTGAACTTGGTTTGGCTTTGAGTTCTTCTAATGCCATTACTCATTAGTTCTGAAAGGTTTTTTTGTGCAAAATGTAATACATATAATTGTTGTGGTAGTATGGCCCATGGCTAATTGGCATATGCTTTTTATTTTTAGGTTATCATTTACTATTGCTATTTGGCTTTGTTGTGGAAGCTGTTTAATTATATCAACTCCAGGTAAAGCACATTGTTACTACTTCTCATACATACATGTATATGTGTGAAGCACATTGTTACGTTGTTTTTAATCGTAGTTCCTAGCTAGTAATGGGTGTAGTGGCTAGTAGTGGCTGCATTAGAATCAATTGGTGTCTCAATACCAGGAGTAGATTAGAATCTAGGAGGTTTGAATCAACTTTGTCTATTTTTTTTAGCCACAGCTGACCCATTAAGCTAAGGATGCATGTTTTGTCTTGGTGCTAAAATTTCCTCTTACTGTGAGCAATGATTTGCTCTTGGGCTGAAGTATTGGGCAGTCCCACTAGTTTATTAAGCTGTACATGAATTATAAAAGCATAATTTACACCCTACAATGAACATATAATTGGTAGTTGTAGGTAGATTGAAAGAGCGTATAGATAACACTCAACGTTTTGTTGAAGTTAACTACCAAATGAAAATCAAAGTATCGATTCCCAGTGTGACTAGCATAAATGGGTATAGTGACCGTGCTTAGTATTAAGGACAGGTCTGGAAGGTAGAATTCCTGCTTACCAATTTTTTTTTACCAAAAGTCTAAAAGAAAAAGGTAAAGGCATGCAATTATATGAATAATAGTAGTAATAACTTTTTCATAACTGTTTATTGTAAAGATTCAACAAGCACTTTAAATTTATCATTATACATATATTATTGCTGTTAAAGATGTATATAAATAATACTTGTTCCTGCTTGTCATAGCTAATAAAAGGCATTAAATACACAAACTAAAGCCTATATTAAAACACTACAACCAAATATAGCTGCCAGCCAGGTGTTAAAGTCCTAGAAGCTTGAAGTTGACAGAGAGTTGAGAAGTTTGCATAATCTCACTTGAAGCTGTGAGTTTTCATTGATAATTTTTGCATTCGTTCAAGCTTCCTTACTTGAGAATGTCTCTGAAATTGCTGGTTTTTTTTACCATATACTCGATCTGAAATTTCTGCTTAAATGTTTGTTTTTATGAAAATTTGTTTAAAGGTGTTACTTACAAGGATTAAGCCATATATAGTTTAAGTGTAAGCTTCTAAGGCCAGAGTATTATTTTGAAACAATAATTGTTTTCTCGGGACTGCCTTTTAAATAATGTAGTACCCTATACCTAGCCTATAGATGAAATTATCTGAAATTGTGCACAAATGGGCTGATCACACACACTGATCAGTGTACTATATATGGCTTTATGTGAGCAAGATATCTGCCCCAGCTCCCTATCTGCAACAATCTTTTCTCCAATTTTCAACAATTTGGGATTCACACCATGAACATTGCAAATTACAGAATTTGGTAAATCCTACGTAGCAGCTGAGAGACGAACAACCTGAATATAAATCATAAATAATTAAGTCCCTTTTTGTTTTGTTTAGTTCTTTTTTGATAAAAGAACTCCATGAAAAATGGACTCTTACTAGTATACTTATTAATGGAACTATTTTAGGCAAACTTAGCAATATGAAATACTAGATTGCAGGACTGCTACCTTAAATACTGATAAAAGCCATCTGGATATTTGCTTCTAGACTGCTACCCTTGATTTAAGATTTTCTTCAGCATACACGAACAATGTTCTTGATCCCATGATAAAATAAAAACTGGCACACAACTCTAGCTCCAATCAGTTTGAATCTGAGTAGCTATAATTAGGTAACCAATAAAGAGAAGTCCAAATCCAACCAAATCTAGCTACTCCAATCCAACATAGCTGTCTATAATCCAGGATAGTGATATCAACATATATATAATGCAGGATAGTTGTCTATAATGATTAACAAGCTTTGTTAAACCAAAAGTAATAGCCATGGACAACTACCCCCCGATGAAAACCCTTAAAGTGGACTTAACCCTGGGTGTTTTCCCTAAAAAGGCCTCCAAAACAGCATCATAGAGAAACTATATATGCATGATTATCTATATCTTAATATGCACAAAGGCATTAGTGTATCCTAACCCCAAAACCTTAAGGATTGAAAATCATGAGAAATACATTACCTTAAGCAAGTTGGTAAAAAAATTAAAGCAATGGACTAGACAAATACAATGAAAAAAAATACACCTTAACTTTGAGTAGCTTGCAGCAACTCCATTGGTGTTAGTTCATGATATACCTACTTACCAATGAAATATTTAAATTGTAGGCACTATTTATCTAGTTCTTTGCATCGTCATCATGACATTCGTTCCTAGACACTATACTGATCATCATCACAGGTATGAAAGTTTGCAATCAATTTTCATGCTTAATTTTGTTATGATTGTTTTTTATGCTGTTGTATGTCATTAATGTACTTTTCTTTAGATACAACTTTTGTTCATAATGAGTGAACCTTAGATTCCCGTTTGAGAATGAATGCAAAGATTCTTGTGAACAGTTTGCTTTAATCATTGTATTCAATCTTGAAGGGGAATACCTATCTGGTGGTACTGAAATTCTACTAAATTTTATTGAAGGAGTTGATGGTTCTAGTTTTGACTCAACCTTTACGCCTGCACTCTAGTTTTTGTTGGCTACATCACTTTCTAAAAATTCTTTAAGTGTTGCTTTCTCAGAAATTTCTGATAGTTTACTCGCACATATTCTACAGAAAATTTTTCCTTATAAAATAAGTTCTCATTAAAACTGACATTCCTGCTTCTGATAACTTTATTGTTTTGGTCATCCCAAAACCTATAGTCATACATGCTAGATCCATAACCAATAAAATAACACTCCCTCGCCTTTGGATCCAATTTATCTCTACTATTAGAGTCTATCAGTATATATGAAATGCAACAAAAAATTCTCAAATGTGAAAGTTTGACCTCTTTTCAGACCATACTTCTTTGGGAAACTGATAATTCAAAGGAACTGATGGTCCTCTATTGATGAGATATGCTGTTGTGTTTAATTCTTCTGCCCAGAATGCCTTAGGCAAGCCAGATTGGATCCGCAAACACCTCACTCTCTCATTCAAGGTTCTATTAATCCTTTTTGCAACACCATTTTGCTCAGGTGTTCCTGGTATTGTCTTAATCATTCTGATCCCATGTTCTGAACAGATATCCTTAAACTCTTGAGTATTATACTCCCCACCATGGTCAGATTTCAGACTTTTAACCTTAGACCTGTTTGATTTTCAATTTCTGTTTTCCACCTTTTAAACACAAAAAATAGATCAGATTTATTTTTAAGAAAATAAATCCATACCTTTCAGGTAGATTCATCGATAAAGGTGACATAATAGCGTAAGTTTCCAATAGATTTCACTAGGGTGGGCCCCCAAACATCTGTGTGCACCAATTCTAGCTTTTCAACTTTAGGAGTCTTCCTTGCCCTTGAGAAGCTAACCTTTTTCTGCTTTCCAAAGATACAGTGTTCACAAGCACCAACATCAACATACTTCAGGCTTGATAGCTTACCCTTTGCCACCATAAGCTTCATTCCTTTTTCACTCATGTGTCCGAGTCTTTGATGCCATTGGGTTGAATTATTAACAACTTCAGTAACTGCTACCATATCCTCATTTGCAATCATGTAAAGAGATCCTCGCTTCTTTCCACGAGTCACAACGAGACTTCTTTTTGTTACCTTCCAAGCTCCATATCCAAAAGTGGAGTAAATCCCCTCATCATCCACCTGCCCTATAGATATTAAATTTCTCTTTAAGGCAATAATATGTCTGATATTGTGCAATGTCTATATGGATCCACTAGAGGTCTTGATGCCAATATCACCTCTTCTGGAAATGTCAAGAGATTTTCCATCTACAAGGTAAACTTTCTCAAACCTTCCAGAAATATAGTTAGACAATAAATCTTTAGAGGGAATGGTGTGGAATGATGCACTTGAGTCCATAACCCATGAATCGACAAGACTATCCAAGCTGTCAATTAATGCATCATCAAATTCACCAGTTGTTGCATTTGTGGATTCATCATCATCGCACTTCTTATTTTTGTGAGTCTTGTTCTTCTTTGGTGCCTTGCATTGATTGGTAAAGTGACCTCCCTTGTCACAATTCCAGCAGATAATGTAACTTTGAAATTTTGTCTGACCTTTCCCTCTTGACTTTGATCTGTCTCGACCATTCTGACCCTTCTGGGTAGTCCTTCCTCTGCCTTCAATATTCAATGCTAAATTGGAAACATGACTAGAAGATTCTCCTTAATCTCTTTTGTGAACATCTTTGCTTAAGATTAAGTCACAGATGTCACTAAGCTTTAATGTGTTCTCCCTTGTAGAACTACTAACTGCAGTAACAGTTGCAGTCCAACTATCCGGTAGTGATGACAATAGAATCAATTCCTTCACCTCATCCTCAAATTTAATTTGCACTGACTCCAACTGGGCAAGAATAGCATTAAGTTCATTAATATGATTAGTTATAGAGTTAGCTTCTCCCATCTTGAGGTTGAACAACCGACGCATCAAGTATACTTTCTTGGCTGCAGATGACTTCTCGTACATATCTGAAAATGCCTTCATTAAGTCTGCAGTAGTCTTCTCGTTTACGATGTTGAATGCGACGTCCTTGGCTAATGTGAATCTAATCACGCCAAGAGCTTGTCGATCTAGCAAGTTCCATTCTTCTTGCCTCATGTCATCTGGCTTATCCCCTGATCAGGGTTGATACAACTTCTTCTGATATAGATAATCCTCTATCTGCATCTTCCAAAAGCTGAAATCTCAGCCATCGAACTTCTCAATCTTCAACTTCCCCTCTTCTAATGCCATGGCTCCCACTGCCTCTTCTAAACTGAGAAGACTCCCACTAATTCCTCTAAACTAAAGAAATCTCGTGGAGTAACCAAAAGCTCTTGATACCAGATGTTAGTATAAAACAATAAGAAGAAGAGAAAGGAATAAGGAGAAGAGAGAAGACACAAAGTTTTAACGTGGTTGTTAGTCGATGAATACGACTAACTTTTGTGTATAAAACCTGTGTAAATTGTATCAAACTCCTCTAATTTATGGTTCTTTTGTAGTATTATAATTACTTTTTGTTAAAGATAGGTAATAAATGCTTAGTATTTCCATTTTGTGTGTTTAACAATTATTTCTTCTCAATTTCAGGTTAATTAGGCAATTATGTGAAATGCTGATTTTCATCCTCTCGCTAAGCCAATCTTTTGGCTCAGCGAGCCATCCGCTGAGTGCAACACTCCGCGGCTGAGTGCGAGGAAGAATCTGGAAGAAGGATGAGCTATGCATGTTCGTTGAGCAAAGGGTCATCCAGCAAAGTGCACCGCTTTAGTCCATCCGTTGAGCAAAAAAAACACGCGCTAAGCGGTTTAGAATTGTGTTAAGCGCACAAGCACAAAAAAAGCCACTTATTTAAGCCTGGAATTAGATTTCGGAGAGGAGTTTGGCCAATTTCTCAAGGAGCTTCTGCATGTGAGAGATTCTAAAGAGAGAAAGGTCCAAGTTCCAGAGAGTCTTGAGATTTTGTTGTGTGAAGAGCTGCAGAGAACCGAGCTTGAAGAGGAAGTCGTCCTGAAAGCATGAGATGAGTCTGTGAGTGATTGTGAGATTCTAGATGTGGAGGAGACATCCTCACCACTTGTATTTTTTCAATCCTTCATTTTTGTCTTCTCTTTGTTGTAAAGGAAGCTTCCCAGTTATGGAGAGCTAAATCCTCTATTGGTTCTTCCTTGTAGGTACTTGATGTAAATACCTGTAGATCTATTTAATTATGTTTTGTGTGTTCACTGTGCTATCAGAACTTCATTCTGCCATGCTTTTGCCTTGATCACATAGATGCATGTGTTGTTAGGATCATTCAACAGTGGAAACTGGTCTGATTCTTAGAACTTGATAGGACGGGGCTAGTTTATCGTATTATCACGAGGGATCGGGGTACAGTAACCTAGTTGTTGTATGTTTGTCTTAATGCGGTTCAGGTCAAGTTTAGTCCAACAAGAGGAATCTGAGGACAATGCTTGATCAGGATTAGGCTAGACTATCACGAGAAATCGGGGTTTAGCATTTCAGGAGACACCATAAAACACATGAGCATTGTTAAGTAGAGAATATCCTTTTAACATCAGACTCCTATAAGGAAGACCAACATGTTTTCTATTTGTCTTTATGCATCATTACTCACGTGATTTTCCTTTTTATAGTTAGTTTACATACCTGTGCATAATCCACACATCTCTTTTCATACTAGACAACTATTTACTGAAGTAGCTTTACCAAGTAACACAAGTTCCCCGAGAGTTCGATACTCGGTTCTTACCGTTTTATACTACTTGCGTGATCCGGTGCACTTGCCACGATCGAACAAGTGGTTCGACACACAATGTATGTATCTACGTCCACGGCTACACTAAGAAAACTTTCTTGTTACTTGCACATTTTAAAACTTACAATGTGTCTCTATATATAACACTAATGAGACATAAGTTTTTACAAACCAAGCGATGTGGGGCAAAGGAACTAAGACCATAAAACTCTAGCACTCCTATCCCACAAAGAAAACAAAAACAGGAAAAAGGAAAATAGTTATAAGATCTTAAAATCAAAGAGATATAAGCATAAAATCCCAAAAAAATGCATAAAACAAAAAAAGAAAGAAAGTGGGAAACATAGTTTGTAAACCTTACCCCCACAACAATTGAACTATATTCCAAAATACAAAAGAATAAAGCAAAAAGGAACAAAAGGAAAACAATTATCAAAACAAAAAACCAAAGAGATATATATAGTAAATCCAACATTCAAAGGGACATCACAAAAGAAGAAGAAAAAGAAAACTGAAACCTACTTACAACAACAGACAAAAATCGCAAAGGAGACCGTTCTCTTACCAAATGATTTGTCTTCTGTGGTGCCTATAACATTACCGCAAATGAAAGGGGGAGAGGAGAAAAGGGAAAACTATTTTTGCATGTTTGTCTTTTGATGTGCATATAGAAGAGGAGTAGAAGAAGAGAAATAGATGGGAAAGAAAAGGAGTGGGGGAAGAGAAGAAAAGCTTAATTGTTCTGTCTCATTGAGTTGAGTTCTTTTCTTTTGTTTAGTTGAGGTTTCTCGTTGATACTTTTGTCTCTTTCTATTTGTTTGTCCGAGGAAACAAATACAATACAATAAATAAAGAAGTCAGAGGTGAAGAGAGCAAAATTTTGGCGGCAAGAATATGAATAAGAAATTTACATGTGTACCATTTAACATAATAATAATAATAATAATAATAGAAGAGAAAAGCAAAAAGAAACAAAAATGATAGAAAAAAAAAGAAAAAGTAAAAACTCTAGTAAATATAGTAAATAATATGATAGAAATAAAAAAGAAAACAAATAAAGTAATAATAAAATGTAAGGAAAAGTAGAGAAATGATTTTGTTTTTCTATTAGTTATACCAATTAAACGGATTTTTTTTTTTTTAAAAATAACACATAAGTTATATTTCTAGAAAAAAAATTCCTTTTTAAGACTTGTAGTTGTCGATAACCACTGGTGTCTCATGTTGAATATATGCGAGTTATATAGGAGTTTTTAAAAATAAGAATTGTTTTTTATACCAAAATCAAGGTATCATTGTCAAAGGAGGGATAGACTTAGAAGTGTATTAAAGGGGCAAAATTTTTTTTACTCAATCATTTAAAATTTTAATTTTTGATAAATAATAAATTTAACAAAAATATTTATTATTAATTTTATATGTAAAAGTAGATGTATGATCTACTACTAAAAGAAAATTAAACATATATCAACTCAAAAATTTATTTATTTATATATATTTTTCTTAATATTTTTTTACACTAAAATGAGTATTTTGCTCTAGAACTCATAGTCAAATCACAGACCCTCAAATCCATTTTAGAGAACAAAAAAACTTGTCCCAAAGTTCATAGACAACCTCAAGCATTCAACAAAAATGGGAGTAGGGGTCGGTGGGTTTTGAAAATATGAGTTATGCTAGTTTTGATGGAACTCTAGGGCAGGAGGACAAAAACAAATGGGAAAACATGTTTTATTAAATAAAACTTAATATTAGTGACGACTAAAATAGTAGTGGCTTTTAGTCGTTATTATGTTTAAAACACTTATTTTAAATATGAGTTTAATTAGTGGTGCTTAAAATTTGTAAGAAATTAGCATCAATAGTCCATTAATAGATAGATGATGGAAGACAAAATTCACAAGTTGTTTAAAAGTAGAGATGAAATGTGCTAAAATAATTTATTAGAGGAAAATTTTGCAAAAAATTAAATTAAAGTGCAGAGTAAGGATACAATTAATCCTTTTTTTTTATATTATTACTACTACAATCATGACCTACTAAAATAAAGAGAAACAATTGCTAGTAAAAGTAACTCAATGTTCAAATGAGTCCCATCAAATATTCTCACCAATTTATAAATTCTAACAGTACTCGGTTTCTATTATCGTGCAATCAACACCCTCCATTAAATGGAGTAAGAACCATAGTTAGAGATGGTCTAATACAGTGTAAAGACAAATCTCACAACAAAAAATACATTTTTTAATCTAAAGAAGATATGTCACCCCATGACATAGATAATGATATTCCAACGAGATTGACACCCCAGTATTTAGCCAAGAAAAAGACACACCTTAAAATATTTTGAACAATATAAAAGCATGGGAACCAAACCAAACCCATTGCAAACAAAGTTACTTGAACCTGTAACTTGCTAACCAATCAGGTTCCCTATTATATTCAGATGAAAGGAAAGATGGGGGACATAGTCCCACCAGCAAAAATCAAGGTCTAAAGAGGCAAGAGATACAAAAATATTTGCATAAGTATTTCCTTCTCTAAAAATGAATTACCCCAATGACTCAATCCATAAAAAGGCATCCTAGTTTTTTTTTTTAAGAGAAAAAAGACATCATAGTTAAGGACTACAATTAAATAAATATATTTAATAATTAAAAATTATTCTAAACAATATATAATGTTAATCCACAAATAAGTAATAAATAATTGAGTAGGAAATGCATCCATTATTACTTTTTTTTTTATCTCCAACAACAAATGCATTATTTGCTCTCTTTTTTCTCTAATCACAGCCAAAGCACTCATTATTGTTTTATTGTTTATTTATTTATGTATTTTGACAACAATTCATCATTCTACATACTGAAGTACAATGGAGTTGTAATTAGCAATGTCCTGAGACAGTATTAACATTTGCTTTGATGACTTTCTTCTTCTTGGCAAATGGCAATGAGAGAAAAAGGCAATAGGAATCGTAGAAATGAAATGGAAAGATGCAGTCTGTCTAACATCTCACCAAATATTTTGTGGGTGTCCATTAATTGACTTTCACAATTTAAAATCAGTGGGATTTACTTTCTTTATTTTCTTTGCATTGACTTCAAGAAATATCTAATTTCCTATCTATTTTGTGAGGACAGAATTATGGCATTCTAAAGTCTCAGGACAAAATTAAAATAAAATAAAACAATTTCTTTCTTATCTTTATTTTTATAAAATAAACCTCGATTAGTTCTGTTCATTGACTTTTGTATATGTTATGATACTAGCGAGTTCTGACTTGTGATACCTTGGAGGATCGAAAGAAATTAAAATGCTTTCAGACTATTTATTTAATTTTCTATTTATAGTAACTTATTCCACTTTAAATTGTCATTTTTTAAACAATTTTAAATTGTCATTGAAGACTCAAATTAGTAATAATTAATTCATTCAAATTTAAAGACTTTTAGTTATCTCATCTTAATATAAATCACTAATGGCCAATATTTTATTTCAATTCCAATAAACACCACTACCATTGCATAACTAAACTTGATTTTATCTAAAGTTTTTAGCAAGATAGGGAATGGGCAAGGCTTGCTTCTATTTTGGTGGTTAAATCTGCAATGTGCGAAATTACGAAATCGTATCTACAAATAACGGTCAATACTGTTCCTCGTGACAGAAAAAGTTAGTTCTAATGTTCAATGTGTAACTTAATTACCTAGTTTGGGGCTTTATGCTACCCCACATTTTAATTATTATAATGTTTTCAATTGATTTATATATTCTTTGAATTAAAAAATAATAATTATATACGGATAAAGATTTTTTACCGCATCAACTAATCATAAAATACTATAACTTTAAAAGGTTTGAATCTTATCTAACTACCTAAGAGTCAAACATATAAACATAAGTCAAAAATACAAACAGTGACATATATGGATGGTGATTGATAAACAGTGTAAAAAACTTGTATAGCAAATAAAACTAAAATAAATAAATACAAAGTCACCCATTCATCCCAGCTTGAATTTTCAACACCAGATCAAGGACATATTATTTTTTTTTAAATAGAAAAGAAAGATTGAAGATTGTACAGTTATGTTCTGTTGGGGGACACGTGTATTTGACTATATCTAAACTTGACACAAAAAATTTTGGAAGTTCAAACTCGAATTTAATTACTTGCGCACTCACGTACGCCAACTTGAGAACTAGTATTATAAATTTTTTTATCGGTTAATATTATTATTTAATTAAAACAGAAAAAGAAATATTAAAAAAGTGAATATCAAAGAGTTTTTTTTTTTCATTTTCTAGTCCATCATATGAATGAAATATTATCTAATTGTTTTTTTTTTCAGAATATTCTTATCTCAAATCCCCATTAATTTTAGAGTTTAATATATAACACGAGAGTTTTATTATTACTCCCTCTATTGTATTATAATTTTCATTCTAGATTATTTTACATTTGAAAAAAATATATAAAAAGAATATTAATTTTAATAAATTAAACTTCTAATTAATAATATTTATTTTTTAATTTAAGCACTCAGATTTTTTTTAAAAGATGATATACACAATAATATTTATTATTTAACCTTCTAATTAATAATCTTTAATTTATAATTTAAATAAATAAATTATTTTTTTTGTTTGAAAAAATTTAACTACTAGCTACCTTCCTTTTCCTTCTAACTTAATCACCATCATCGAAATGGAAGTAATGGGAGCATTTTACTTTATCCTAATTCAATAGGGGTGTTCCGGTGGGGGAGTTGGACCGGATTAAACTTGTCCTTGGTCAAAATTTGATGGGCTGAGTTAAGTTGGTTTATCCAAATTTCCTAAAATCTGATCCAAATCAGTCTAATCATAAAAAATATTTTTGTTTTTTAAAAAATAAAAAATTTAGAATAATAATTTATTTTTGTTTAAAATTTTATAAGTATATAATAATTAAATGTACTAAAGAAATATCAAATTGTAACATTGGTTGATTAATAAAATTAATAATTTTAATACTAATACGATATTTTTTATTTTAGATAAAAATAAAGTATTGTATTAACATAATAAAATAAAAAATTAAGATAAAAATAAAAATAAAAATAACCATAAATAATTTATGTAATAATTTAATAAATTAAATGAACTAAAAATTATTGTATTTTGTTAAAAAAATAAAACTCATTATCGATTCATTCATGAAAGGATCTCAATTGAGTTGAATCTATTTAATCCAAACATTTAAAAGCTGAACTTAATATTATTGGATTGAATCTATTTAATCCAAACATTTAAAAGCTGAACTTAATATTATTGGATTGAATTACAACACAACTTAACCTGTAAACATCCCAACCATTTAATTTGTTCCTCTTGTAGCATGAGGATATTTTGTCAATTTCCCTTTTGACCTTCTCGTCCATTAATATGATAAATTAATCTACAGTTCTTACTATTTATTCTGAAATTTGTCTACTGTGAATTCCACCATCATACATTAAGGAAAAATCTAATCATCCACCCTAGAGTGTGGTGGATATATTGGAGTGAAGGAAAGCAAGAGATGTGAGAGAGATAATGATAATAAATGATCATTCGTATGTTGGTTTTTGAAAAGAAAAGAAAAAACAAAACATTTGTAATATTCAGCTATTTGGTTAAAAATATATCGCTGATTTATAATTAGAAAAATTACTCAAATAAACTACTTTTTAATCAAACAACCAAATAAACTAATTAATCTTCGATGACTATTTTGATCAAATAACCAAATAAATTAGTACGTACGTCTTATATGACATCACGAGTTAGAGTTTGAATTTTTCTTGAAATCAGAGTGCATATATATATATTCCGACTTTCACCAAATATTTGACAGAATAGCACGCCGTATGAGACATATATTAAATAAATTGTAATTTAGTCAATAAATAATTATTTCCAAAATGAAAAAAGAGAGATTTAAAATTATAATTTTTTTAAAACATGAGGACGACTAAAATATAAAAAGTAAATAAAAAAATCAAATTCATAAATAAAGAATTAAAAAAGATGAAAATTATAATTTAACATAAATAAATCTAACTCAAATGACAGCTAATAGAGCACAAAGTTTATGAGAACGTTTTGTGTCTCATTTAATTTTGATATCCTATTTTTTATTCACAATTAACAAATAACTGTGACAACTTGAATAATGCACGATATACATAAATAGTTATTCTAGTAATCGTTGAGCTAGCAATTCCACTTGGATAAAAACTAGAAAATCAAATTATCCATTACCTAAAAAGCTGATAAATTAACATCTGAAAAATCCAGAAGTGATTCACCGAGCACGACTTTCATTTTATCTATGTTTAGCGCATTTTTCAACGGAATAACCAAACAATAACTGATTAATCTTTCTCCATTTTCTCCAGACACAACAAAAAAATCAAAAACCTAAACTAATTAAATAGAACATAAAAGCTAACCAAAAGTCAGTACAATGAAAAGAAGAAGAAAAAATACAGCCATGTTTTCAAATCTTCATAGAAATGAACAGCCACCAAATCCCAACGTGCACACCACAATCTAGTTTTCTTAATATAAATCAACACACCCTGTACATAACTCCGGCCCCAAAACTCAACAACCCCACCAAACCATTCAACCTTAATTTTGTCTCAAACTAACATAAGCTTCTTCCTTGTCTCATTCAATTTCATTTCCCTTCTCCCAAACATTAATGGCATCATCCCTGCAACCGCCATTGCCACCACCACCACCGCCTCCATCACCACCACCATTATTATATAAAGAAGACTCACCAGCTACTACCGCTGCCGCCTCTCCAGTCCTCCGTGTACCAATCTCACTTCAACCGGCAAACACCAAGAGCAAGCGCGACTCCAAGTCCAACAAACTCTTCCGAAGGTTCCGATCGGTTTTCCGGTCATTTCCTATCATCATGCCATCATGCAAGATGCCAACAATGAATATTGGAAACCGCGGGAATGAGGTATACATCCATGGCGGCATGAGGATCACCGGAACCCTATTCGGGCACCGGAAAGCAAGGATCAACCTTGCTTTCCAAGAAAACCCCAACTGTCAGCCATTCCTGCTATTGGAGTTGGCCATCCCTACGGGAAAGCTGCTCCAAGACATGGGAATGGGGCTTAATAGAATCGCTTTGGAGTGCGAAAAGCCCTCCAACAACGACAAGATTAGGATCATTGATGAACCCATTTGGAGTTTGTTTTGCAATGGGAAGAAAATGGGATATGGGGTGAAGAGAGAGGCTACGGATGATGACTTGAACGTGATGCAATTGTTGCATGCAGTGTCTGTGGCAATTGGTGTTCTTCCCAACGAGATGTCAGACCCTCATGATGGTGAACTCTCGTACATGAGGGTGTATTTTGAACGTGTGGTTGGGTCCAAAGATTCCGAGACTTATTACATGATGATGCCTGATGGGAACAATAATGGACCTGAGCTCAGTGTGTTCTTCGTGAGGGTTTGATCAATGTGGCATGTGAGAAAACGGACAAGGAATTGTTTAGTTTGAATCTTTGGCAAAATGGTTGCATCATGATGAGATACAGTTTAAAATGCGATGCTTAAATATATGGTTAGAAGTAGGGGAGGCATTGCATGAATATGCTTAAGAATATTTATATTTTCGTATGGGTTATTAGGAGGCAGTTTTTTTGTTCTTTTCTTTTTTTCCAATTAGGATAGACTACTAGTTAAGGACTTAAGGTAGATGAATCAGAGAGATGAAGGTTTGTGTTATGAATGGAAGGGAAGGTGATAGAATGAAAGATGGATGTCCATTTCTTTGTTTCTTTGGTAGGAAACAAATTTGGTTCTTTTTTAAATTTCAAGTTTGAGCACATAGATATGATTCGTGTAATTTACTTCTTTGTATTTTATTGGAATGGTGACGCATAGAATATTTAAGTTTGGAGATGTTCTTGAATCAATCAATCAATTGTATTACGTGTGTATTACATGAATGTGTGTTTAGTGAAAATGTTTTCTTCATGTATTTGTCTTAGTCATACAACATATATGGGGTATCCGGAATTTATTGGATTTCCAAAAAATACTTTTTTAATAATTTTACTTTTCACTAATTATTTGTTAAACCCAAGGAATATTAATTGACTGAAAACATTTGATCTAATTTTAGGTGTAATGTGACGAAAAGATGTGTAGTGTTCAGGATCTACAAAATTTACATGGCATCTTACTTGCCACTTATAGACTCGTGTCAACCTTTCACGTTACAGGAGTGCGGACACTTGAATATGTTTGAATAATACGCAAATATGTTTGAATATCTTATCTATTGACAAATATTAAATTATCTATAGCGTCACATTATCTATAAGGTATAATTATCTTCAACCTTTATTTATAATTCAAATGATTATTTCTAACATTATCTCTAAGCTCACGATTATTATCTATAAGCTGAGAATTACCTACAAGGCTACAACATCCCCTACAAACAAGGACCAACGCCTTCGCTCAACTAATATAAATAAAGGTTCTGTGAACGCTTCTACACGATAGTCATATACGACTCGCTCACACATGACAACAAGCCTATGCTTCTCTCTCTCTCTCTCTCTCTCTCTCTCTCTCTTTTTCGCTCATACGAGCTCCATTACAACATATACTTGCTTTACTCTCCTTACATATATTCTTACTTGAGTGTCGAAGTCCTTTGTTTTGCAGGTCCCCCCTCTTGTCAAAGGCACTTCTCTTGTTGGTGTGTGAAGTTCAGACCCCACTCAGCCATGTCCACCTTGACATGTCATGGTTCTAGATTTTGGTAAGAACATTTGGCGCCCACCGTGGGACCATGGTAAAACATACCCCGCGACCTCTCGTCAATTCTCTCACAGTCATCCATGATTAGCATTCGGTCTAGCCTCAGACGTGAGACCCCCCTCATTGACTCCCATCCTCGTCCAATAGCTATGGCAAACACATACACTCTACAACAACTCCAAAACCGCATCACGGAGATGGAACGATGCCACGAGGAAGAGTCGACAAAGCTAAAGGATGATCATGACCAGCTAGAGGCTCGTGTTAGACGTCCCCAGGGCGACGAGTAGTCTGTAACATCCCAATTTTTATAAACTAATTTAAAAAGGATTGTTACTTGTAAATAAATAGAGTTTTAGAAAAAAAAATGGTGAGGTTTTATAATTAAATAAATAAGGGGAAATAACTTTATTAATTAAAATAATAGTTTGAGAGAAAATAAAAAGGATATTTTATTATTCATTTGATGCAAAATAAAATAGTTTTTTTTTTTTTTTATAAAATGATAAAAATAAATAAATAGAGTAAATAATAAGTCGTGAATACCCCTAGTTATAAATAGAAAAATGCTCAGTTTCTAGACTGGCTCCTTAGCCGCCTCCTTCGCCTCTCAATTTCGTTTTTCCTTCTCAACCTCTATTTTCTTGTAGACCACCAAACATATCTCAGAAAAACAATGATCTTGGACACATTCACCGTTGGATAGTTGTGAAATTTAAGCACCAGGTTTGAAACCCAATTCCAACCATTTTCACCGTTGGGAATTTTGAAATCATGTATGCGCTTAGAGGAATACCCTTCTCATTGTAGCCTTTTATTTTCCCGCAGAAACTCAAAACTGTCTCGGTAAAATTACGATCCCGGATTTGTTAACCATTGGATTATAGTCAAATTTGGATATGTTGTTCGAAATTCAATTACTCACACTTTCACCGTTGGGATTTGTGATATAATATTCGTCAAGGGAGAAAAAGGAATCGCATGAAGATAGTACAAATGGAGGCTTCAATCCCTTCTCATTCTCTCTGACATTTGGGAACCCTATCAGAGCAACCAGAGGAATCTCAGGAACTTGTTAGAGATGTCTCTATCACTGTCAGAAGACACATGATCCCGCTTAGAGGTAAGAGATGAGTTATTCACAATTGGGGGTTAGTGAGAACATGTGTAGGGATCCTTAGAGAATTAAATTAGGATTTTATTTTGGGATGTTTATTAAATTGCAAATTTTCCTTTATGATTATAAATAAAATATTGATGTTCTAATGAGAATTGCTTGATAAATTGTGCTCTTGATATTTGTATATTTTAACCTATGATTTTGATATAATTGTGTAATATTATTTGAGGAGTTTTACTCCCCAGGTTGTGATAGTCTTTTGTATAAATTGTTATAGTGAGGATATGAAATGATGATTCAAATTGTGAGTATGTGGTGCATTGAACATTTGATGAATGATGTTATACATTTATATTGAGATGTGTATTGTGTTATGAGCTATGAATTGTGCAATCACACAACTGTAAGACCTTTTAAGGGCGACGAGTTTTGCACGACAAGTATTGTGATGAGATCCATCGTGGAAACCCGACGAGTTTAATCACAAGCGCGACAAGTTAAAATGATTTTGAAAATAATTGAGTAGTTGTGTGTATTGCATAGTTAATAGGTAAAGTGTGTATGATTCATGAGGTGTGATAATATGTTATTTTGAAACTATAACACTATGATTGAAATTGATTGTAAGTGATAAATTAAGTATGCATGTGATTGAGATGTTATGTGCATTGAGTTGTCAACTGTGGATTGAACAATCACACGACTATAAGACCCTTTAAGGGCGACGAGTTAATGCTAAGTCCTTTTAAGGGCGACGAGTTAATGCTAAGACTCTTTAAGGGCGACGAGTTAAAAATGTTTGAGAACAATTGAGGAGTCGTGTGTTTTGTACAGTTCATAGATAGAGTTTGTGTGCTAAAATGTTTTCTGGGTTGGACCTGAATCAGGAGGGAGAGGCCCTGATGGATTCTTCGGAGTGTAGGCCTTGGGGCTCACCCGGTTTGAGTGCTCCTTTAAGCCTGTGTCGATCCCACATGGTTGGAGCATTCTCATAAAATACTGTGACCCTGACTGGTCTCCTTATGATATTACCTAGTGAGAGTGACTTGACTTGCTAGTGTGTGGTTTGTCTTGTCATGTACTCCTAGGCGTCCGACGAGGTTTTTCACTGACATGGTACCACATTGCATATAGGATTGAGTCTTAGTGTATCTGTTGCATAACGCTTGTGTATTGTTCTATATTGATTGATTTGATGATATGGTGTTTTGACTATTGAGTATGTGAATGTTGTGAAAATGAATGAGACGTATGGTGAAATAACGTGAGATATGCTCAAGTAAATTATATTTTGTTATATAATATTTATACCTATATGTTGTCTTATTTTTCTCTATTAGTTAGGAATGTGATAACTCACTCCCTCTGTTGTTTGTGTTTGGATCCTGTGATGATCTTGAACTTTGTGTTCAGGGGACCAGATGACTAGGTGAATTACTTTAAGGAACCTTGTGCTGAAGGATATCAGGACACAATGCTATAATAGGATGTGACATTAGGGTATAAGTTGCTATATTAATTGTATGAGGTCTTGGACAACCTTGTTTTGAGCCAAAATAATTTATTAATTATTTGAACAAGTTTTATTATGGTGTTAGAAAAGTGAATGTGAGTCTTTTACCCTTTTGAAAGACTTGTATTTAAATGTATTTTAAAAACTTTTAATTAAATTTGATCTCTTATTCCTTATATATATATATATATATATATATATATATATATATATATATATATATATATATAGGGTGTCACACAGTCCGCCCATACCTTGCCTAAATTCACCGAAAGGGAATCACACCCCTACGTATATACTACAGATGGTTTAAGGTTCTCCCACTTGCACCTTCTAACACGATTTGTCCGTTGACATTCTTTTGTCGACCGCATTATGGAGGCAGACATACCTTTGGGGTGGAAACCACTCAACCTCGAGCGGTACGATGGGACAACAGTTCCAGACGAGCAAATTGACGCCTTCCTGACATTGGCGAACCTCTACACCAACGACGACGCGATTCTATGTCATGTCTTCCCTATATTTCTCAAGGGAGCAGCTTTGACCTGGTACATTGGACTCCCCACCTAGGTCCATAGACAGCTTCGACACTCTAATTGAATGATTCAGTGCGCAGTACACCATTAACAGGTTTCACCGCATGACCTCAGCCGCCTTGGCCAGTATGGGACAAGCAGACAAAAAATCCCTCGGAAAGTTCATGGATAAACTTGGGGGCACCACCGCCCAAATTTGAAATCTCAATCCTGAGGTAGTGTTAGTCGCCTTATACGACTAACTTTTGTATAGAAAACATTTTCCAAAACTTATATAGTTCCCCAATTTATGGTTATTTTGTAGTGATTTTTGTAAATAAATTCTATTTTATGGATAAAGCTATCTCTAGAATATGTTCATTGGATTTAATGATGAAATATGTGCAATTTCAGGCGAAAAAGATGCTAAGTCATGAAGTGCCAAAAGTGACAGTTGAGCTTAGCTCATAAGTGGGCTAAGCGCACATCCACCGCTAAGCGCGACAGAAGAATCTGGCAGGGCGGCAGCATCAAGGCCGCGCGCTAAGCGCAAGATTAGTGTGCTAAGTGCAGCAGATGTCTTTAGCCAGGCTCAGCGCATGACTGGCGCTAAGCTCGAATCCACTTACCCGCGCTAAGCGTGAAGGTGGCGCTAAGCGCAACATCATGATTTCAAAGCCTATTTAAAGCCTGTCTTGTGCAGAATTAGGGTACACAGATCGGAGGTAGATGACTGGCACTAAGCCCGAATCCACTTACCCGCACTAAGCGTGAAGGTGGCGCTAAGCGCAACGTCGCGATTTCAGAGCCTATTTAAAGCCTGTCTTGTGCAGAATTAGGGTACACAGACTGGAGGTAGATGATTGGCACAGATTCCAGAGCACACCACAGTGCCTATTTCGGGAAAAGAGCTTTGGAGGCAGCAAGAGGAGCAGCTTTTGTAGAGATACCTAGGTTTTGTAAGCTTATTATTGTTAGGGTTTCTTTTGTAATGGCTAGCTAAACACCCTAGTTGGGGATTTCTAATGAACAATTGATGTAAATACCTAATATCTAATTGATTATGTTTTTTGTGTTCAATGCTTCCTTCAATGCTTAATGTTTGTATGCTTTTGGTCTGATCATCCATTTGTGTGCATATTTAGATGACTTTAGCATTGGGAAATGTACTGTTGCCTTAGAACTTGATTGAAGTAGGATTGAAATTTAGTTTTACAAGAGGGATCTGCGGATTAAGTTTTGGTTTTAATTATGTTGTTATAATAATGTTGTTTAGTCTAGGCCTAATCTTACAAGAGGGATCTGCTGACGAAGCTTAGGCTAAATTAGGCTAAACTTTCGTAAGCTGCTTGATCTAAGTCTAGTCTTACAAGAGGGATCTGCAAACAAAACTCAGTTTAAGTTAGTCTAAACCTAAGAGGGCTGTCTCAATTGGGCCTAGTCCAACAAGAGGGATCTGAGGACGAAGCTTGGATTGATTCGGTCTGACGAGGGATCGAGGTTTAGTAATTTAGGCTACAACATAGAACATAAGAGCATGATTGATTAGAGAAATATATTTATATGCATCAGCTTGTTTGTTAGAAAGACCCAACATTTCTACCTACTGCTATCACTTTTACTTTGCATTTTTATAGTTTTTAGCATAAAAGTTAGTTTAAATTCTGTTTGAAATTATCAATCATACATGTTCTCTCAACAATGCTTCATTTCTGAACTTAATTCAGGCTAACATTAGTTCCTTGTGTTCGATACTCGGATTCATCTATTTTAATTTTTAAATACTTGACGATCTGGTGCGCTTTCCGGCAAACTAGATTTCCCTTGAATATATTTGAACGAAGAAAAGGTGGAACAAAAAGCAACCGTAGGGGAAATCCAACAGGTAGCATTGCATTTCATGCTCCTCGCTTTACACCCTAGCAAGTTCATAGACAACCTCTGCAAAAAACCACTCGGTAGCATGGATGAACTGTGCGAATGAACCAAGGGCTACATCCAGATGGAAGAAATGTCCAGATTCCAGAATGAAGTCTGCCAAGACAAACAGAAGGGCGATAAGCGCGAATCACACACCAAGCCCGACTCGCACAAGTCGAATAAGAGGCACAAGCCAGACAAGCATTAATCTCTCTCCAAAGGGCCTAGGTATAAGTGTTACAAACCCCTAACGAAAAATCGCATGATGATTCTCGAGGAAGCCTTCAACCTGGAGGTACCCATGCGGCTACCCCAAATGAAACTTCCCAGGCTAAGGTCAGTCGCAACCGATCATTGCTGGTATCACCGCAGTATTGGTCACAACACTGGAGACTACTGGGCTGTGAAGGATAAGATAGAAGAACTTATATAGGTTGGGTACTTAGCCTAATTTGTTAAAAGACCAGACAACCACCAAGCAGGAGCAAGACCATGAGGACATCCAGAGGAGCAGAACATGAACTAGGAAGCAGATAGAAGAAGAGCAGAAAATCGAAGCAGAGAAAGACACCAAGAACAACAGCGTGAGCGACGACCTCCTCCAAAGTTGGAATTTGCCCAACACATAAGAGGTGTAATCAATACCATCATTGGTAGTTTTTCCTATGGAGGATAGTCCAGCTAGTCCCGAAAACGACATCAACACGCCATTCGAGACATCAACATTAACTTTGTCGACTTACCTTTACAATGAAGTCTCCCTTCTATCACCTTTATGGACAGGGACTTCAAGGGCATCAACCAAGACAATCCTGTGGTTGTCTTCATCATCATAGCAAACTTCATGGTGTCCAGTGTCTTTATCGACCAAGCAGTTCCACTGACATCCTGTACTGGAAAACCTTCCAATGACTTTAGGGTTTACCCGACACTGTCCACCCTCACGCCGGTCCACTCCCCATAAATCCTTTGTTACTTCACAAATCCACATTTCTCCAAGGGATCACGTCCTCCTTCGATTTTGACCTACCACCAAACCTCCTTGGGTTGTTCTGCTTCTCAAGAGCTTCCTTCACCTTCTCAACCACTTCAATTATGATGCACTACCCTGTTGGTTCCTCTAATCCATCGACAAGTGTCTTTGAGGATAAAGAATTTTTGAAAGGTCGAGTAGGGGTGTGCAGAGACAAGGGTAAAAAACTTAACCGAATTGGTTTTGAACTGTTTTAATCGGTTCAATTTTATATCCAAATAGTCAAAATGATTTAGAAACTGGTTCAAAATCGAAGTGGTTTTAAAAAACTGGTTTCAAACTAAACTAGTTTTTAAACAGTTTTAAACTAGTTCTAAGAGCTGAATCAGTTTTGAACATGGATTTCAAATTAGTTTTTAAATTGTTTTTTAAATAAATAAAAATATTTAAATAAAAACTAGTTCGGTTAACCGACCTGGTTTTGTAAAACAATTCGATTAACCAAATTGATTTTATAAAATAGTGCACTCATTTTTTTTTGAACTAGTTTGGGAAAAAACGAATTCGATTTAGGTTTGGTTACAATCTGGTTCAATTCAAACCAGTTAAGAGTGTTGATAGGCCTCTTGAGTCTGCTACTAACTTAAGGTAAGCCCAAGAGAGAGAGCATGAAGCCTAACAGATATGATAATTTTGTATAATTGAACCTTGGCCCAACCTGCTAGGATTAGAATAAGTTATTTCCATTCCTAGAAGTTTCCATTGCTTAGGATGTCGACACCTAGACTGTGTCAGCTGCCTCCACCTGCTCAACTATGTATTTGAACATTGAATGGAAACACAAAAAAAGTTGGATTTTCTTAATTTTATTTATTTTCTTTTCTGAAGAGAATTGATCCCTTCTCGAATAGGGACCCCCTAGACATTTTAGGGTTAACAATCCATTAATGATATTGGGAGACATGCTGGCATGCAGGGAGCATTAGTAACTAATTTATCTTCTAATGTGCAACTCGTACGTGTTATGGGGACGCTGATTGGTGAAGCAGGCTTGTTTGCGAATTGGGAGGGGTACACGGATAACGATTCAATGGGGAACATTTATCGTGCTTTGAATTTTGGTTGGTGATAAAAGAAAACAAAATTGATGGATAGAATGGTATAGAGTAAAAGGAAACATTAGAACAATACTTTGATTGTAGGATATATACGTATACACAATTGCTCATGGTTTAGTGGGCTCAACTTTGGTTATATGTTATTTACTGCATGTGTGATAAATATTTCATAAAAGTGGTTGTATTTTGTAACTTTTGGTACTACTGGTACCAATTATTAATGCATATATTTTGTTTTCCTAAAATCTTAAAAAATATAGATAAGCATACAACTTCCACTACTAAAAAAGTTATCTTTTTCGACACACATTCTAAGACAGTTATGTGGAATTGTCTTAGAATGTCATGCGGTGGAAATTTCGTAAATAATAAAAGTTATATGACAACGGTTTTATAAAAACCTTCTTAGAAATTAAGTATTCAAAATATTCAAAGATAATTTTATTAGAAAATCGTCTTTGAAATTCATCTCGCGCACCTTCTTATTTTGACACAGTTTCCCGTTCTTTGTGCCCTAGAAGCTTCATTGAATCCTCCTCCCCCTCGACCCCACCTCTTCTCCCTTACCCTCAAGTCCTGCACTGCCCTCAACCTCCCCTTCCTCCCCACCTCCCTCCACGCCCACGCCGCCAAGCCTCTACGACACTCGCCTCTCCCTCCCTTTCGCCCACCGACTCTTCCTCCAAACCCCATTGTCGTACCGAAACATCGTCATTTGGAACACCATCATCTCCTTTCACGCACACAACAACAACCTCCAACAAGCCCTTCAACTCTTCCACTCGCTCGACACTAACCCTACCGATTCGACCTTCAACCCTGAGATGATGATGAAAACTTTGAGAAAATGTTGGCGATGATGAAGACAACTCTGATATGAAAGAAGAAAAGGAAATCGAAAGTGAAGAAAACAATGGGATGAAAGAAGGAAAGGTAACCGAAGGTGAAGAAAAGAAACGACTAGTTGGTGAAAATTTTTTTGCCACTGCTTACAAGGACAACATGGATGTTGTCTCACGTGAGGATTTGAAGAGTGTCTTTGAGAAATTTGGTACAGTGAAGGTAATTGAGCTTCCCCCTTCCTCCATCCTATAGAACCTTGTCCCCCTGGAGTTTGTTTTATTGTTTTTGGAAAGAGGATACATTTCTTTTTAAAATTTGTTTAGTTACCCTGATGGCAGTTAGATTCCTGTAACTAAAATTGTCAAGCTTTCTTAATTGATTAAATACTCTTGATTTCCTGCTTAGTACATTGATTTCAAGATTGGAGCAGTCAGGATACATTCGCTTTGAAGAAATTGAATCTGCTCAGAAAGCTCGTGCTACTGCAGTTATTTCAGAAAAGGATGGCTTGATTGTAAAGAATTATATTGCTATTATAGATCCCGTGATTGGTCAGTTCTACTTCAATTTGTTTTTTTCTTAAACAATTATCTAATTTTTGTTTGGATTTCGTTTGTGGGCTTAAAATACTATTTCTCATAATCAGTTTCTAATGTACTTTATTTAAATTGACGGGGATGAGGGTTAATATACACCCCTGTTAGGTTTCAGGGACAAGGAGGGAAATAAATTGTTGGGGGAGGGAGTGGGGTAAGCAAAACCTGACCCCGACCCGCCCCGTTGCCATACCTAACCAAGAGTCTAACACTAACATACACATGATATCACAATTATATATAGTCTATTAATTAATATCTCTTGTGCGGCCAACAGGTATCTATGCTAATTATATATAGAAACCCGTGCAATTTATTATAAAACTATATCTTAATTAAAAAAAGAAAAAGACTAAACCTTAATTTTCTTGCAGAAGTTCCTCTGGTTTCTCTTGTTCTTATGTCTCTTAATCCTCACCTTCTTCTCCTCTGGGATATAAGGAATGGTTTTGTTCATTTCTTCTATGATCAAACTACTTTCACTTGACAATGAGTTATTAGAATGTTGAAGATAATCTAGCTTCCAACATAGGAAATTCTTTCTTCATTCTTAATTTTTTTTTTTTGCAATTCTGTTGCAATATTGAATTGTGTCGATTGTCTGACTCCTTTGTTCTTTGTGTAGGATGAAAGCAGTAGTTTATTTATAATAAACATAATGGAGCCAGTCTTGGTTAAATATATGATCTCTTTTTCTCTTTCTTATAAGTTATACGTGTATCTCTTCGCCTTTTCTTTTACTGTTGTCAATATATGTGTGTGTGTTACTGAACCTTAATTATGTAATCTTTTTGTTTCAATTTAGAGAAATTTCTTATGCTCTGTATTAAATGTTTTGGTAGAAAAAGGATCGAGGATATAAGGTAGTAGATGTCAATCTTTCCATAGGAATATCCATCCTTGGTTAGTTGTGATATGCTTGATGTTCTTACTGATCATGCTGATGATACACCGGCAAGAATATTATAAATTATTGACTTCCTTACTTTCACTTATTAATTGCATGTAATTAACAATTAAAACTTTTCTCATCTGCATTTGATAATACATAAATTATTGCACTACCATAGGATAAAATTATTTCTCAAATATGACACTTATTTTAGTACATGAGACTTGATGAAATTAAATTAATAATAAAACATAAATTAGAGACTCTTTCACATATCAAATTCAAATTATACACCACAATTTTATTTTTGTTGAAAGGAATTGCACCACCAATGGTGATTTCTACACCTCAAAATTAATTGGCGATGATTAATCATACCTTGATGCACACCAAAAAGACTAGTAACACTTGTGCATACATAAAACAATGAAAACGTTTAATTACTATGACAAGATAAGGATGGGATACTCGCTTATATATATATATATATATATATATATATATATATATATATATATATATATAACACTTCCACTTCCACGTTTTTTTCATTTTAATGCTTATTATATAAATAATTTTTTTCTTCTTTTCTTCTTATTTTTCACCTATTTTATCCTAATATTCCACCCCTAAATGGTGCGGATAAATATCACTATTTATTTTTCTTTTTGTTAATAATATAATAGATCAAATATATATTTTTGTCTTCTTTTTTCTATTTTTTTTCTTTTTATTACACTAATCATTACATGAGTCACTTTCTCTCCCAATTCTTTTTTTTCTTGTTTTTCTCCTATATAACTAACTCCAATGTTGCACGCAAGGATGAATAATATCATTACTTTTTTTTAATAATAATAGATCAAATACAATTTTTTAATTCAATACATATAAAGGTATATACTTTTTTTTTGTGGATTTTCATGGATGAATGAACCTGAATTATATTTATCTTTAATATATATGGTAACATAGGCGGACATCATCTTGAGAGAATACCCTGGTTGAAATTCAAGGCTGGCTTTGGAGGTTTTGGATGAAATTTTCCCCAAGGTATGGACAAAATGGCATGTTGAATATTGTTTCTTGGTTATTTCCCTATATAAATCTTATATCATAGCCGCTCATGCTTGATGAGTATGATGGATTGGATTTGATGCTTTGTGGTACCTATATTTCAAGTTATTTTACTTTTTAAGAACTCTTTAAAACTAGTCATTTGTAATTGAGATAAATTATGATCTAATTTGTTTGCTTGCCTTTTTTCTATTTTTGTAAAGTATTTTCTTCTATTTTTTTTAAATAAAACATTCTAAGAAGGTTTTTTAAAAAACCGTCTTAGAAAATATATATTTCAAAACGATTTTTAGTTAAAAATTGTCTTAGAATGGTATTCTTTTAAGATGGTTTTAAAAGAGTACCCTTCTAAGAGTTTTTCTAAGAACCGTCATAAAAGAATACCCGCTAAGAACTGTCTTAGAAAGATACCATTTTCTAAGATGATTTTTATGAAACCGCCATTGAAAGTCTTAACTTTCAACGACGTTGCCTTAAAAATTGATTCAAAACTTCGAAAGTGTTTTAGAATAGTTGTTGTATGGTCTTTTTGCAGTAGTGTTGCAATCATGTTGTTTCCAATTGATAATGTCAAGACTTTTTACGCCTCTTTATTCTAAGAAAAGCCACAACAACATTTTGCTTTATAAAAAAAATGTTAGGAAAATATTTTTTAACAAATTCTCTTTTACTGATTTAAATTTATTGATAATTAAATGAAAAAAAAATTGTTAGATCTCATGATATTTAATGATTTTTTCTTGATTTTATAATTTTAAATAAATTTTAATCAATTATAGACAATGTGTTTAAATAAGTACCATAAAAATATATTCCTAATCCTCCTCTTTATTTATATATCTGTGAATGTATAAATATAGGGTATAATGACAAAGTATAATCAAACAAGATTGCTTCAAGAAACATTTAAGGTTAAACAAACAAAGATTGCTTCAAGATTAATTCAAGGTCAAACAAACAAGATCAAGAAAAAGATAAGGCCTTAGATTATTTATTAAAAGAATCTCACTGGTTGATCAATTTTTTGCCTCAAACAAATTGTTTCCAACAACTCAAAGGCACTAGTAATCGATTACCAGACAATGTAATCGATTACCAGAGGATTTCAAATGGGCTTTTTAAAAGGGTTTTAAAATTTGAATTTTAAATCTTGTAATCGATTACCAGATGTTTGTAATAAATTACCAGTAACAACACTTCAGAAAACACTTTGAAAAGTCATGACCCTTCAAAATATAACTGTGTATTCGATTACCATAAACCTGTAATCGATTACTAGTAAGAAAATTTCAGAAAAGTTTTTTGAAAAGACACATCTTTTCAAACCATTTCAAAAAAGTACGATGGGCCTATATATATGTGTGTTTGACTTCAAAAAGTAAGAGAGAGATGTTCTAAGAGAACTTAATTGTCAAATGCTCTCTCAACAACTATTGGGCAAACACTTGCAAATCTATTGAGAATTCTTATAAGATCTTTAATTTATATCATCTACTCTAAAGGAGAGAAATCTTTCTGTTTATCTTATAAACTCAATTGTAATTAAGAGACTGGTTGTCTCTTGGTCTGTGAGAATATTGAACACAAGGCTGAGAGATCCCAAGGTATGTTCAAAGTCTGTAAAGGATTTACAGAGATAGTGGAAAATCTCAAGTGGGTTGTTTGAGGACTGGGCGTAGACACCGGAAGTGGACGAACCAATATAAATTAAGTTTACATTTCTCTCTTCCCTTATTTAAGTTATTTTACTACAGTTTACTTTGTCTTGCACATTTAAAAGAACATTGTTAAATTGATTGCTTCTTCTTCTTTTGCATTCTGAGCCTATCATATATCAGTCAAAATGGGGTTAAAATTTGTTAGTGGAAAATTTTGTAAGACTTAATTCATTCCTCTCTTAACTTATTGAGACCACTTGTCCAACAATATCAACTAGAATATGATTATTTAGCTGCTTATTTTTTATAATCATCACAAGATGATCATTGATTATATAGTTACTACTATTAAGGTCGTACTCTCTAAATGATAGACCGGATTCACTTAACTTTTCTTCAATAATTTAGGATAACTTTTCAACCATTGAAGGGGACAAATAATTTACCCAATCCCCTATTTTTGCCTTCCAAAAGAAGTACTTATTCTCAACAATCGTGCCTTTGCCCATTGTTCTTGATTTGTTTACCTTTAATTCCTTCATTTTCTCAAAGCTACACAACTTGATTATATTTTCAATCACTCCACTACTTTCCTCCTCTTTAGTGAAAGGACAATCCAAAAACTCTGCTATTTTCTTCACATTAAAATTAACATCTTCTTTAAGGTCCTCATACTTCAAGAACATAACCTTGTTTGGCTTATCAAGATCTCTTTCCAATAACCTAGTATATGGTTCTAAGATGGACCAAACCCAATTATCCCCATTCAGTATCTTTCAAAAGCTTCCTCTAGAGGTAATGAAGGTAAAAACTTTGGCATAATTTTGTTGACAAAAACCCAAGTAGAAACAAAGGTGTCAAATAGGTTCCTACAAATATAAATTATCTTACAATTAGACTCTTTAATTGATTTGGCCAATGAAGTGAATGGAACATGAGTACCAAAAATTCTTGGCTCTGGGATTTTGGATAAGTCATGAGTTTGGTCATTAATATCATCATAAATGACAAATTCAAATGGAGGCACACGTTCATGGGGATTGAAAACAAGTAATGGGTAGTTCTCTAAGGATGGAAAATGTTGGCGATGGACGATAGCAAAGGTAAGGGCTTTCAACCAAGTGGTACCCGATTTTGGAACGCTAGCAATAACAGCATCATTGAAAAGTGTTTATGGCTTGTAGTTAAGTTGATCATGAATACCAAAAGCCTTGGTATAAATAGAGATAAGGTGTTATCCAACCCTTCTCTCAAGGAAGAGATAGAATTAACTCCTTACAATCTTGCCTTATTTGTTTTATTCACTCACTTCTTGCTCATCCATTATTTGTGTGTGCGTGTGTGTGTGTGTGAAATCTATGAGATTTGATGGAGGCATTGGAAGTGCTAATAGCTTGCTATATGTAGCAATGACTGCCGTGATAATGCATAGTAGTATCAATTAATTAGTTCAAGTAGGAAAGAATCTTACTAACGCTTTATTGGTTTTGCTATACGTTGTCTTTAAACAAACTGTTAATAAATGAAAAGACATTTTTTTATTGAAATGTGTAAGATTTAATGTTATTACTATATATTCTAACTATTATTTTAATAAAAAAATATTTATTAATTTTTAACTATACCATAAGGCCAATGTATATCAAAAAAAATATTTTAAAACATATGAGAGTTTCCAATTTAGAGAGTATTGACAATGACACGATGAACAAAAGCAACGGCCACAAAGATTTTGTTTGCATTTTTGTCGCAGGATTTTTCAGCTGAATTTAATTAGAATGCATCAATAGTGTATATATATATATATATATATATATATATATATGTAATCTTAGATTATTATATGTAATATTTTTTATAATAATTTCTTTAAAAAATGATGATTTGTAACGATTAGTTGTAAAAATATTTAGAATGACACTACATTAACACTAAACTCTCTTCAGTTATGAAAGAGTATAACACTACTACAAAAGCAGCTTTCTACGTCAAGACTTCTACGACGGTTGCAAAGAACCGTCGTAGAAGGTGAACCGGTGGCATGTTCGTAATTAAGCGCATGAGAACAATGACGTTTGCCGCTACCCGTCGTAGACATCCAGCTGTTGTGGCAATTCGTATTTAGGTGGGTAAGTTACAAAGACGGTTTTTGGGGAATAACCGTCTTTGTATCGTTAATGGTAGCACGTGGCAACCACCTGAGTGGGCCGATGAGTATACAAAGACGGTTTTCTGGTGAGACCATATTTGTTTTTTAAGTACTTTCACGTGCCAGCCACGTGATTTGAGGATTTAAAATCCAAAGACGGTCGTATCCAGATACTCGTCTTTGGATTGTTGGTGGTTTCACGTGTAGGCCACGTGATTGGAGGCGTTCAATTACAAAGACGGTCCTCACGAACAACCGTCTTTGTATCGTTAATGGTTTCACGTGTAGGCCACGTGATTGGAGGCGTTAAAGTACAAAGACGGTCTTTGGCCAAAACCCATCTTTGTATGGTTACAGTATAAACACGTCATCATCTTCGTCATTTAGTTACGAAGACGGTCTTCGT
The DNA here is from genome assembly GCF_000004515.6 of Glycine max. Lineage (NCBI taxonomy): Eukaryota > Viridiplantae > Streptophyta > Magnoliopsida > Fabales > Fabaceae > Glycine > Glycine max. Next base: position 43,724,298 of record NC_038251.2, on the reverse strand, counting down.
ATTGTTGGTGGTTACACGTGGATGGCACGTTATTTAATGCGTCAACATACAAAGACCGGTTTATTCAAAGATCCGTCGTTGTATGTTTTGTACAGACACGTGGCGGGCGTCATTCAAAGACGGTCTTTGCTAGGACCCGTCGTTGTATCCCAAATTGTATCACGTTTACGGCACGTGCTCGTTACTTTCTCTTACTTTGGCGCGCCGTATCACTTCTTTGCTCGATTTTTCGACTACTTACCCTTACTTTGGCGCCCTAGCTACACAGAGCTTCTTCTCCGACAAAGACCTTAATCTCTGACAAACAACATCTCGTGTCCGTTGCCTTTTGTTCCGTTTGCAGCCGCCGCCAACAAAGGTAAGCCTGCATTTAGGTCTTCTTTGTGTATCCCTTCATTTGCATGTGTAATATTCCTTCATTCATTTGACGATTCTGCTTCGTTGTCGTCTCAGGCCGTTGGTTGTTCTTGGTGCTCTTCATCATCGTCTACATTGTAGTGTTTAAGGAAGATAACATAAGGTAAGATACATTGTGTGTTTTGTGACAGAAACTATGATTTTTGTTTAGGTTCTTATGTAATCTGCAGCTATGGCTTGTAATTTTATTTTTTTGTGTTTCAGTGGGGTTTAAAATCCAAAGACGAGCTTCGGGAACAGCCTGCTGCCATCCTTCATCAGTGGTGTCATCCTGTGCCACATTATCAGTTTCGTTGAGCATCGTTTGGTCTAAGTTAGTACACTGAACTTGATGAAACCCCCTATGTTTAATTTGAGCTTCAAATTTGCTGTCTCCATCCTTAGTTGTGTCTGTAATTGAATAAACTGGAGAATAAATTATATACACGATTCTTGTTAGCAATATATTTTGTTCTTTCTTTTCGTTCCTTACCAATCAACCCTTCAGGATATGTGGAATCAGAAAGGCTGAAACAAAGAATTTATTCATTTTGATCCCTCCTCTGTTTTCATAATTAATTTTTGTTTTTAAATAATGTTCTTAATTATGTTATCTATACCACTTTCATCTTCACCTTTTTTGTTCCAAATGTTATCTATGCCACTTTTTTCTGTGTAGATTCTCAATTTAATTACTTTTGGTAATAATGTCATGTCTATACAACCATTATCAAAGAGACCATGGTGTTAGACTAAAGATTACTTTTATAATTGACTTAAATACCACATGTGGTTCTTTGCTGTGATCTAAGATGAATATAGGGGTTTAATTTGTTACAATATATCTAAAACAATACAATTTTGTGGTCTGATTCTTAGGAAGCAACCTTATAGTTAGGTTGATGAATATAGGGGTTTATCATTACCCACCGAAACTTATCAGAATAATGCCCCATTTGAAAACAGGAGTAGCAAACAGTCAAATAGATCAACTTTGTTCTTTTTTATGTATTATGAATTTTATGATACTGTGTTAACATTCTAGTAGGGCATTTTCTGTATTTGATGACCATAAACTAATAAATAATGTATTTTATATGAACAATCTATAGCCCTTATTTTTTTGTTTAAATTGAATCTTTCTTGGTAACTAATATGAATTTTGTTAGTCTTATGTTATGAGCAGTAATTTGGGCTAATTGGAAATTTAATTTCAATTATTGCTTTGTTGTAATTCATACACTAGTAGCATATTGGTATAATTGCTTGTAATTAATTATATTGAAAAAGTACTGATATTTTTATATTGTGTCTATGCTAGACAAGAAGCATATATATATATATATATATATATATATATATATATATATATATATATATATATATATATATATATATATATCTATTTATTACTGAAAAGGTAAATAAATACACTCTTTAAGTCGGTTGTACTTGTATTGGTTAGCCAAATTCAAATTGAATAGTCCAATATTTACAAATAAATAAAAATATAGCTAAAAACAACCTTGCAAAAGCAATAGCCTTTTTTCCTAGCTACATGATTAATGACACCACCAATATAATTGACTCTTGATTTATAACTTGTCAGATTTTTCGATTAGGACTTTTGAGACAAATATCAAAGATCAATACCTTATGTTGTGTATGGTAAATTTCTCTTTTGAGTTTGTCATCCCTGCAATCCTTACAAGTTTTTTTTTCTTAATCAAATTCTTAGTCTACCCTGGTATTATAACACATAATTTGCAGTGAGTAATTCATATTTGAGAATTTGATATTGACTATTGAGGTGATTATTACATAACTCTCCTCATTAACCCGTGCTTAGGACAAGCTATATATGAGACCATATAGGTATACAGTTCGCTAAATATCTAAACATAGCAAATAATTACTACCTTTATAATAATTTTCTTTTTGACAATATTTTAGCTTTTTTTTCTTGTTATATATGCTGTGATCTAATATGAAGTGGAAATTGAACTCCTGGTCCCAGAAAATCCTGTATTTAATCATGATAAATGATGTATTTTCTATGAACAAGCTGTTTAGCTTTATTTTTTTCTGGGTTGATTCTGATATGAAAGCATTGACTTGAATTTGATTTCAAAGTATATTATGTGCTTTAGTATAGTTCATGTGATATTGAAAAATAATAAATTTGGTAGCTTTGTGTTTAATTTTCTTATAATCAGCAGTATGCAACTTGGATTAAAAAATTAAATTTCAATTTATTGTTGGTTGTAATTGATATGGTTAAGGACACTAGCATAACTCCTATGTTATAACTGTGAATTCAAGTATCCAAAGCTACCTTCCTCAAATAAAGTGCCTCAAATAAAACAACCCCAAATGAGTACACATCTGATTTCTCGGTCAATTGATGCCTCCTGAAATATTCAGGATCCAAGTATCCAAAGCTACCTTTCAAGGGTGTACTAACATGACCTTGGTTCATGTTTGGGCCCGTTTTGGAAAGTCCAAAATCTGAAACCTTGGCAACCCAATTTTCATCAAGGAGAATGTTGGTTGTTTTGACATCTCTATGAATGATGGTGTACTTTGCACCCGTGTGAAGGTAGTGAAGGCCTCTTGCAGCTCCTATGCAGATCTCCAACGTTTGCTTCCAAGATAGTGTGTCCAATGGCTTGTTTCGTTTGTAAAGGTGCTCCCTCATGGTGTCATGTGCCATGTAGTCATAAACCAGACACATCTCATTACCCTCCTCGCAAAAACCAATCAAGGACACCAAATGCTTGTGTCTCAACTTGGACAGCATCTCAATCTCAGTCTGGAACTCGTTTACTCCTTGTTCTGATTGCGGATTCGATCTTTTGATAGCCACTTTGAACCCATTATCAATAACACCCTTGTAAACCTTTCCAAACCCTCTTACCCCTATCACATTTGACTCATCAAAATTCTTGGTCGCTTGTTTCATCTCTTGTAAGGAGAAATAACGACACAATCCTTGAGCCATGGCTGATATGTTGGCACTACCAACACTCTTCCCTGACCCAGAGGCTTTGGTGCCTGCGGTGTGTGAATTCCTGTAAATAGGTAGCCAGCTTGATGTGTTGTATGATCCTGGAGCTTTCTTTTTCTTTTGGTGTTGAACAACAACAAGTATTGCAGCCACTAAGGCAAAACCTGCAGCACCCCCAGCAGCACTGCCAATAACAAAAGTCTTATTACTACCATGTTTGTTTTGGAAAGTCTTTGCGTGCTCCTCGTGTTGAATCTACATCTCAGAAGGTCGAGGATTGGGACCAGATAAGTCTGTGTCATTGAGCTTGAACACCTCCACCCCATTCAGCAATGAATCATAAAATTCTGGCTTTGTTTCAAGTGCAGGGTGCAAAGCAAGCCAGAGTTGATCATCACCTGCCTCATCTTTCACATATATCACATAATCTGTATAAGTTGGCACGCCTTTACCTCCTGTCCACCCAATCACATCAGCTTCAGCCTCCGCCGTTTGATTGTTGATGAAGATTTTGAAAACAATTTCATTCACTTTGGAATAGAAATAGTCACAAAAATGCAACCTTGTAAGGTACATGGAACTCGGATCAACTTGGAAGATCCACGTGAGATTGAAACCCATGTTGACGTCCTTATTGTTCCCCATGGATCTTGAAGTGGAGTACACATTAGGAGGAGCAATATTTTGTGGCATGGTTTTGTAGTCAATCTTGACCGAGAAATCAGATGAATATAAGGTCTAATATCTATAAATATTTAACCTAATTAAGTTCTATAATTAGATCATCAATATAAGGCCTAATATCTCTAAAGATTTGGTCTTTAATCAAGATTAAAGATGTTTTGTAGTTAATGTAGCTGACTTTACCTAGTGAGATAAGGCTTTTGTTGTTTTTGTTGTTATTGTCATGATAATAAACTGTATATTCTGATTCCAATCCATTACAAAATCTAAATATGGTAGATCCATTTCCTCTCTTTCTCCTTTTTGGCTTAAATTTCCCCCGTCCCTCTCTTCTTTTCATCTGATATCAAGTTGATGTTATGGACCTCATTCCCCTATTATAAGTTCATTCTTCCTTACCATGTTCTTTTCCATTAAGTCCAAACATCTGCTTGCACATTCTTATTCTTAAACCTTTTCTCCATTTGTTAAATTTCCTTGTTTGTTTGTTCATTTGGCTTAGGAAAGTTGTGATTGCAAAGAAGGAATTGCAGCTTCTTATCTCATATACAACATTTGTTGTTCTGCCTCCCATCATCGTGCTTTGTATTAGACAACACTGAGCATGGACCGATCTTGGATTACAGCACCTCGCAAAAGTGAAGCATATCAACATGGGGTTGAAGAGTTTTTGTCATTTGCCCAAATACATTCAGCAACCACAGATGCCAACTTTTTCTACTGTTGTGTTAAATGTGTCAACGGGAGGCGTCATTCGTTGGATGACATTAGATCGCATCTAATATGTGATGGCTTTAGCCCGACGTACACAAAGTGGATATGGCATGGTGAGTTGGTTGGTCATACAGCAACATGTCCACCTCATCCGGTTGAGCTACAAAGCGGAGATCTCATGGAAGACATGATACGTGATCTTGGGCAAGAGGGCTTTCGGGAATGTCATGCAGATATTTACGATGCTCTTCAAATAGATGCGCAGACGCCATTGTATGTTGGATGCAAAAGCTTTAGTAGGTTATCAGCTATGCTAGCTTTGGTTAACCTAAAGGCCAGATTCGGGTGGAGTGACAAAAGCTTCACAGAGTTGGTTTTGTTATTGAAAAATATGTTTCCTGAACATAACACCTTACCGAAGAGTCACTACGAGGCGAAAAAGATATTATGTCCCGTAGGCTTGGAGTACCAAAGAATCCATGCATGTCCGAATGATTGCCTTCTCTACAGAAATGAGTTTCTGGATATGCAATTTTGCCCCACTTGCGGACTTTCACGGTACAAGGGCAACGATGGGGAAGGTACTGAAGGTTCAGCCACCGCTAGTAGTCGTCCAGCAAAGGTTTGTTGGCATTTGCCAATAATACCTAGGTTGAAGCGGTTGTTTGCGAGTGTACAGGATTCTAAATACTTAAGGTGACATGTAGATGAAAGAAGAATGGATGGTATGATCAGACACCCCGCTGATTGTACACAATGGAAGACATTTGACTCCTTGTATCCATCTTTTGCACAAGAGCCTAGAAACCTAAGGCTTGCGCTTGCCTCAGATGGAATGAATTCCTTTGGTAACTTGACCACCAATCATAGTTCGTGGCCGGTATTATTAATGATTTACAACCTTCCTCCATGGTTGTCCATGAAGCGCAAATATATGTTGCTCTCTATGATGATAGCTGGTCCAAAACAACCCGGAAATGATATTGACGTGTACTTGGCTCCTTTGATAGAAGACTTGACCAAACTGTGGGTTGATGGGGTTGAAGTGTATGATGCAAATGCTAAATAGTCATTCAACTTGCGTGCAATGCTCTTCTGTACGATTAACGATTTTCCCGCTTATGGTAATTTGAGTAGATACAGTGTCAAAGGACACCATGCATGTCCTATTTGTGAAAAAAATACTTGTTACATCCAACTAACCCATGGGAAGAAGACAGTCTATACAAGGCACAAAAGATTTTTAAGCCGAAATCACCCATATCGGCGTTTGAAGAAGGCGTTTAATGGAGATAATGAGGTTGAAATAGCGCCTGAACCATTATCTGGACATAATATTTACTAAAGGGTCAGAGACATAGAAACTACCTTTGGTAAGACACAAAAAAAGGACATGTCTGCGAAGAACATTTGGAAAAAAAAGTCAATATTCTTCGATCTCCGATATTGGTGCAATCTGGATGTTCAACATTGTTTGGACGTTATGCATGTGGAGAAAAATGTGTGTGATAGTTTGATTGACACCCTCATTAACATTAAGGGGAAGACAATGGATGGTGTAAAATCTCGTCAGGATTTGGTTGAGTTGGGTTTACGGGAGCAACTACATCCAGTTTTACGAGGTGCTAGGACATATTTGCCCCCAGCATGTTACACAATGTCCATAGCTGAGAAAAAAAGTTTCTTTCATTGTCTAGTAAATGTCAAAGTTCCTCAAGGATACTCTTCAAATATGAAGAGGCTTGTGTCAATTAAGGAATTGAAATTGATTGGGCTGAAATCCCATGATTGCCACGTACTAATGCAACAACTTTTACCAGTGGCCATTCGTGGAATCTTTCCTGAAAAAGTTCGTAATGCCTTCACTCGCTCGTGTTTTTTTCTTTAATTCTATATGTAGCAAGGTTATTGACCCATCACAGTTGCATTAGAGAATAAAATCAATGTTGCAGAGATGAAAAGTTGCATTAGATGAGTGGGCATACAAGACAAAATAGGATTAGGAATGAATCCATTACTGTATTATAGAGAAAGCTACACTAGCATCTACCACAGAAAAAATGGTAGAATTTCACTTTTTGTGATTTGGGCATGTGTGGAAAAAACCTATAGAAGCCCAAGTAAGGAGAATAAACTATAGGAGGATATCTCTATCGATAGAGGGAGACTGAAAAAAAATATAGGTGAAACCATTAAGAACGATTTAGAGGTCAATGGTTTGTTTATAGACATGATTCACAGTAGAACATTATGGCCTCTTTTGATTCATGTAAGTATCCCTGCCTGGTGAGAAAGGTTTTGGTTGTTGTAGTTGAAAGACGAGTCAGAGAGTTTTGACAATAGATAAACAAAACTTATTAATTGCAAATCAATCCTTGAAGATAAACAAAACTTTAAAGGAAAATCATTGTAAGCAACATAATGTTATCTAGCTTAGCACATGATCAACATTCAGGAGTATTTAAGAAAAAATTATCCCTAATGTTATCTAGCTTAGCACATTTTATAGTTTGTTAAATACCTGAATAAAACTTTGATCCCTAATTATCCCTAATTATACAACAAGAAATATGATTTCATTGTTTTCATTATATATATATTTTTACTTCCGTTAAACATGTTTTAATAACATAAATATAATTTTGTTAATTTTATTTTTTCTTGTGTAGTTTTATATTCTCTTTTACACAACAAATATATGTATTTGGCTTGTTAAACTTTTAAGAAAAAATTATAATTAATTATTGATACAAGTTACTATTTTAAACTAATGAAATTAATGATAATATAAATCATCCCTTTTTAAATTAAAGTAAAATACAATGTACGTCTTTTTTTAACAGTAATAAATATCATATAAAATTATAAATATCATTTTTAATTAAAATTGAATTCATTACTATAGAAGTTATCATATATAAAAGTAATTGAATTAATTATTATACAAATTTAGTTAAATAGTTTATATAAAAGGTTGGGTCTTGAAATCAAATAGTGATTGAATCTATAGGAATAGTGGGATGTGTTTCTGTTGTAAGTAGCAATCTGTTTGGAGTAAAATGTTGGTGGGTAAGGATGGTTTGATAGTGGGGAGTTTAATTCAAAATTTTAAGTAAAAGAAATGTGATAGATGGATCAAATTTAATTAATATTTTTTTAAAAATAAGAACTTAATTAATTTGCGAAAAACTTGAGAAAAAAATTGTATACAGTTCAAACCAGAAAGAGTAAAAAAAAGTTTTTACTCAACTCAGAAATAACAGGGATGGCAAAACCTAGCACCCATCCATAGGAAACATGTTTTGCTCTTTGGTAAATCATGTGTTTAGTAATATTTATACATAAGTGAAATCATGCTGGATTGATCTATAGAGCATACTCCCATGACAATTTCCACTGCCACTTACAGGACTGCACGACTATTTTGCATTTTGAAATGTTTGCTAATACCTTATATACAACCATACCATAACTATTGCCTCATCATCCAGTCAAATTTCACAACTGTGCATCATGGGGAAACACAGGTTGCTCTATTTTCTGCAAATGATGAAATCCAAATCATAATCTAGTCACCAGTCCTACAACTATTACAATTTCCATTTTTGAAAACAATTTCACTCCTCTAAAAGAAATTAGCCACTATTTCCAGTTATGTGTTTGCCAATGAGTATGATGTGATTTATTTGCCAATTCACAGTTTCACAATGAAAGAAAAATAGAATAATCAAGGATTCTAGATAATCCTTCTGCTATCAGCTTCCTCATGCAGTCTTTTTCTACACAATCATTTCATTGGTCAAAATTTGGAATTCATCCTATTCCCACTCTAAACAAGTGTGTCAGTTAAATGCTTAAACTGCTACAATACAGAACAATTTTTTATTGTTCAGTATGTTCCAAGAAGAAGCACTTTAGGTAGAATTCTTTATTCCAGTTGGACCATGTAACCACAGGAAAGTTGGAATTCATTATTCCCTTCTTTTGAAGCCATTTGTCATGCCTTAGTAGAGCCTCACTCGATGTTACACCTCTGTCCACCTGAACCATACAGTAATAAATCCAATAAACAATAGGTGAGTGAGTGTAAAAGTTAAGGAGCCACAGACAGGATAGTAAAAAAATATATATAAACTTTATAAAACATTGGAGTATTTATAGCATTGAAGGTCAGTTTGGGACACAAGTTATAAGTTGAAAAAGGTAATTTGAGGATATAAAGTCTATTTATAAGATTTTCTCTCACTGCCCACTAACCCTTCTAAAAGTTTAAGTACATTTAATGGGCTTTTTCTACCTATTATAAAGATTCATCCTATTCCCACTCTAAACCACTGTGTACAGTTAAATGCTTTAACTGCTAGAATACAGAATTTTTTTTTAATTTCTTCAATGTGTTCCAAGAAGAAGCACTTTAGGTAGAATACAGAACAATTTTTTATTCTTCAGTGTGTTCCTCCCCTAATATGAAGATACCTTTGGTAATAAAGCATCTTTCTCCCACTTATTACACTTAGCTTCCAGAACTCAATTATTTGTTCAATAACTAACACTTGCACACACATTATTTATCTCACTGTTCATTCACCTAGCTATTCGAATTTAACTTCACCATCCTTGAACACCAACAAAAAACACACTTGTCATGATAACAAATCCAATTTATTGGGGTGCTTGATTCCCCATTCTGTTGACTTTGAGCTTGCACCATGGAAACCAATTTAGGCCAACTGCAAGGAATAAAGTTCATAACAGAATTAACAGCATATGCCCAGAAGATCAGACAGTAAAAAGAAATCAAAGAAAACTGAATCCAAGTCTGATTTAATAAATTGATATCTGATGACGAATTAAAATTATTGCAATTTAGAGAATGGATTACTGAAGGAGCTGTTAACCAGAACCCTCATATAACTAATACTATGAGAACAATGTGTATAAGATGCAGAAGAGAAATTTGGATTGTAAAGGGTTGCAAATTGTAAGAACCTTGCATACATGGCACAAAGTCATGGAAAAAGAGGTGAATGTGGGGAATTGGTTAAGAATAAGAAGAAAAGGGGAAAAGAATGAAGGAGGAGAGGCAGGAAACAATTGACTAAGCTAAAGACATTTTGGGAGGAGTGGGATATTTGGTGAGTCTGCAGAATTTCAGTTGTTATTTCTTTCCTTGTGTTTCCATTATTTGATTCCCTCGATAGAGGGCTACTTCTGCTTGTATTGTAGAGGAATCATGTAGTTACTAATTTTGATTAAAACTTTGATGCTGGCATGTCCATGTTTATATTCACTTAGGCTTGTTGACTTTGACAATGAAAATGAGATTCAAATGATGATTTGCTCAGATCTGCTCTGGTGTTTGGCTGTTAGTGGCCTTTTCTTTCATGTGTGTGTTTATATTCACTTTTCTTTCAACTGCTTGCCAAATAAGGTAACCAAATGCAGTTAGTCATACTTCATATGATTAGAAACACAGGAGGAGTTTAATCAATGCGAATACCAAATATGAAATAAAATATAGTACACCATTAGGCATTGTATCTTCAGGACCATATTTGCATTGTACCCTCTTTGAGAAACATGCTTTTCAATTTCAGAATAGGTTTCATTTTAGTCTCTGAATGCAACAATGTGTGTGTTTGTGTTTATGTGTATCATAAGTGTTGCATAACCACTGAATGCATAGACAAACAATGCTAAGAATTTGTGTGCAGTAATCGTTACTTGGTGACTACTTAAGACTGTATTTTGTTTCAGCAGGGTCATTCGAATGACGACACCCCCTCCATCTCCCACACAGGCCGAGATTCCTTCTGATGGGACGTCTAGGAAAACTAGACAAGCCACTCGGCTAAGAAGGTTGACAACAAGAACATTGGAGCAAGCAAGGGCAACAGTCAATGTGAATCCAGCGACTGGTACAGGATCTGGACCTCATAAGGATCAGTTTCACAGTTACCTTGGAGTTGTGGCACGAGACAAGATTCCAATTGTTCACGCTAGCTGGAATGATGTACCTGAAACACTGAAGAACATGATATGGGATAACATATTGGTAAGTCCTTCATGCTGGTCATTTAATATTTGTTACACACATTCATGTTTATGCTTTTTAGTTTGACACACATGTTTTGTAGGCAAAATTCGACATCCCCGAGGGTGATAATGCTAAAAAGAAGGTGATGTCAACTGTGGCAACGCGTTGGAGGCAATTTAAGTTGGCGTTGACAACAAAATATGTGTATGGTAACACTGACGGCCAAGCAAAAGATGAGCCTTTGGTTAAATATGGCATTAATGAAAAAGATTGGGCCGAGTTTGCAAAAATGAGGCAAACCCCTACCTGGCAGGTTATTTCCAGTTTTAATGTTTTGAGTATCTTACAAACTGTTCATGCTTTTCCTTGGAATACATGTTTTGCATCATTAATGTACAATGACTCTCTGCACTTATTGTCTAGGGGAGGCTATGAGCTGCTAGAAAAAAAATTAATGGCTGAAAAAAGGAAGATACGAGAAGAACAAGCAGCATTTACTGAGGACCCTTCATTGTACCTCCCACCATCACCAATTTCTAGACACGAGAAATGGAAGAGTGCACGCACAAAACAATATGGCCAGATGACATCTCAAGCCGCCAAAGAAATTGCTGACAAAATTGTAAGCAACTATTATCATTAATTGTTACTGACAAACAAATCAAATACTTCAATGACAACTTCCTTTATGCCTTGATCTTGTTTTGTGTTATATGAACAGGACTCTTTGGAAGAGCAAAGCAGGCAGGGCAGCATTGTGCCTTCGGGACGTGATGATATTTTGAACATGGCTATTGGAAGACCGGAGCATCCTGGTCGTGTACGTGGGGCTGGGATAGGGGTTACAATTATGCAGTACTTTGGTCCAGCATCGCGTCGGTCTACCACTTCATCAAACATCACTGTAGAACAGTTGGCTGATATAATTGGTAACCTAAAAGAAGAATGGCAAAGACAGGTTGAACAAGAAAACATTAAAAGAGAGGAGGTGTGGATGAGGAGGGTAGAAGAGGAAAAACAGCGCACTATGGACACATTTAAAGGACAAATACAAGAAGCTATCAAGTTGGAGTTGTCACAAATTGCATCACAACATTCAGCCCCACTTCAGCCAAATGATATACAAGTATTAGCAGCAAGGGTAAGCACGAAGGGAAGCTGTGCAGCAACAGAGACAAATGCATTAGCTAAAAAACCCTCTAAGTTGAATGGTGACAACGTCGGGCTGCATGTAACTGCCGAGAACTCCAACAAATTAGTGGCAGTGGGCAAACAGTGCGACAGTTTTGGCACCATCCACAATGTGCCCTATGCTGATGATGTTGTTCCCGTGAGTATGGTGGAAGTTATTTTTGGTGATGCGGAGGTTCCAATCCCTACATCAGAAATAAAGTTTGTCAAAGAAGCTTTAGGTAGTTTTGTTCCATGGCCAACACATTTGGTCAAACCCATCTTGCCTGAGGAAATAACATGTTTAATGGATTGTAACATTAATTCCTATAATTTAAAATGGTTACTTACGTAAGTCTTTTTTAAATGTTTTGTACTCTTGTAGGAAGCAGAGAAGGATGTGAGCTCACCATTGAAGACTGTTGAGGAGGAAAAGGTAGCTGAGGTTATTGATCCATTGGGAGAGTTGGTGAAGAACTTGTTCGACATTTACCAAAGGCCCGTTGAGGTGTCATGGGATGGTGCTAAATTTGGGATCAATAATGTCAAAGATGGCTTCTTCATCATACACGCTGATGTGAGCGAGATAATATTAGGAGACAAGTGTTTAAACATCTCCATTCTACTGCTATGGCTTATGTAAGTGTATACCCATATTAGCTCAAACATTTGTACACTGTACAATTGAGTTAGCTAGTTTAAATAACCTATTAACAACTTTTATGAAAAAATGTTTTACATAGGTTTATTCATGATTGGAGTGCGAGCATTGGTTATGGAGCATTGTATGGGTTCCTTGAACCTCAGTGTATCCACAATGCAAGCAGTAGACGTCAAGAGTGTGAAAATTACATTGGAAGGTGGTTGAAGGAAGCAGGAAAACAAATTTACATAGCACCTTATTTAAACCAGTAAGTTGAGCAAATAATGTTGGTCAAGTACGGTAATGTTTAACATATTGACTTAATGAAGTATCTTTACCTATTCAGGGCCCATTGGCAGCTTGTTGTATTGTGCCCAGGCGACAATCTAGTGGTTTGGTTTTGTTCTTTGCGAAAGAAGCCGGATGTTGCCATCAAGGGTGCAGTAAACAGGTTAGTGTTGCCTCTACCGTGCCTCAATGACATAATGCACTCCTACAGCAAACCACCAATGATCGTAATGCTTTGTTTCTATTTTGAAAATAGTGCAATGAAATCAGTCACCAAAACTGCAGAGGGAAAGCCACCTCAGCATGGGCCTCAGTGGATTGAAGCAAAGGTACATGTTTATTTAAATTCTAAATGCCATATGGATGTCATTTCTGTTTGCGTTGACTGAATTCACAACGTAATGTGTGTGCGTATGTCGTGTAGAGTCATGTTTAAACCGGAAATTACGAGTGTGGATACTATGTTATGCAATGGATATGGTGCATCGTAAGTGGTGGATTGAAGGATTACTGGATTCACGTATGTTTCTGATTATTGATTTACTTGTTAATGTAATTAGACGTCACTAGTTTTTACCTGATGCCAAGGTCCTTACTAAATTCATATATACATGTGCAGTGGTTTTCTGATCGATCAGCGCTAACAGAAGAGACCATGACCACACTCCGGCATAAATGGGCGGCATATTTTATCCAAATGAAGAAATGCGAACCAAGAAAAAATTAGATAACTTAGGAACAATTTTCGTTTCCGCCAGAATTTTATTTCTCTACTGAGAACAGTACATTGTTTAGATAACTTGAGTTGTATATTGAATTTAATTTTCTCTCAGCTTGAACAATTTCCTATCCAGCCCTTCAATGTGGCCGTGTGCCTTGAACAGTACATTGTTTCAGTTAATGCTTGAGTTGTATATTGAAATTAATTTTCTCTCTGCTTTTTGTTTCACTTAACATTTGATAACTAACTTTTTTGCTTGTACTTAATTGTCTATCATAATGTTGTCGTGTCATTAACTTTTACTGCTAGAATTGCTGACTTTAAACCCAGCTAGGTAACTTCTGCTCAGGGTGGTGGTGACAAGGACTACAAGGAGGTACCCCCACCTCCTTTGTTTAAACCTGCAGGTGAGCTGAAATTACCATCAGGGTGGTGGTGACTTTGTTGTTCCTCTAAATTACCATCTTAAGTCTATGATCTATTGGGTTTGTTTGTTGTTGTTGCTACAGGGGGACACATCAACCAAGCTGTGACCTTCAATAGATCTTATTACAAGGTAATCAGTTCAATGGAAAAATGGTTGAGTCATTAGGGATCCTTAATTAAGCTCTGTGTCTTAATTTAATGACTTTAAAATAAACAGACATTATCATGCATGTATCCTTCTAAGAAGCATTTTCATCTGCTTTTAGGATTTTCAAAGTGCTTATATCATCTTTTTATTCCTTAATTATGTGCTCTTATTATTAAATTTGACTAATTAAATGTATATTTCTCCCGATTATTATGATCAGGTTCCAATTATAGGACAATGTGCACGTACTATATCCTGAACAGCCATCCACAAGGCTTGGGTTTTAAAAAAAAAACCGTAGAACCAGCACATTTTTACTGCACAATTTGCTGTTTTAAAAAAAATACATTCCACGATGGTTCTACGGACACGACCGTCGTAGAACCATCACATTTCTACGACGATCATACTCAGCAAACCGTAGTAGTATTAGGACCCTCTCTTACGACGGTCGTCGGCAACAGAAGACCGTAGTAGTATTAAGAAAATTCTACGATGGTCCTTAGGATACAACCGTCGTAGAACACGTTTATGTCAACGACGGTGCTGTATCGTGACCGTAGTAGTATTAACACCGTCTCTTACGACGGTCGTCCGCAACAAAACACCGTAGTAGTAATAGGACCATTCTACGATGGTTCTCAGGAGACAACCGTCGTAGAACAAGATTATGTCTACGACGGTGTTGTCCCCATGGCTGTCGTAGTCTTTCGTTACTTCTACGACGGGGCTGTCCGGCAGTCGTGTTAGAATTGTGGACCATTCTACGACGGTCCGTAGGATACAACCGTCGTAGAACAAGATTATGTTTACGACGGTGTTGTCCCCATGTCCGTCGTAGTCTCTCGTAAGTTCTAAGACGAGGCTATCCGGCAGCCCGTCTTAGAATTCTATAATGTCTACGACGGTTTTCTTTGACCGTCTTTGAAAGCTATTGCATTTATTACGTCGTCGGAGACAACGACGGTCTTCAACCGACGTAGTATACTCATTTTAACTGACGTTGAATTCTGCTTTTGTAGTAGTGTAATATTTAGTTGAGTAAAATATCTGAATTATTATAAATTTTTGTACTTATGTTTTATTCTTACAAATGAAAAAAATTTATGAAGTTTCAATATAAATTTCTCAAAAAAATCATCACCATTAACATATTAGCTTTTTTCTTGTAGATCACAAATATCACTAGCGATAATCATGCTTGAGTTGAATAAAACTATTATGGGTGACAAAACTCTCTCCCAAAATATTTAACGCAATTTGATATTTAGAACTTGATCGAATTCGAAATCACTGATTAAACTAAAACAACATCACGTCAATTGATCCATTCGCTTGGTAATACATATTGGTTGTTATTGTGTGAATAAATTTTCTTATTTTCTAAATAAATAAAATATGCTTTAAAATTTAGAAAATTATATAAACATCTAAAAGATTTAAATCTAATTAGGTCATTAATAGCTTCTCTCATCTCATTTTATTTGTCGTTTAAGGCAATATACACATCTTTATTGCACTAATTTTCATGATAAAATAGTCTTATTTGATTAAATACTCTTATTAACTATATTGTACAATTATAGTTTCTATATAAAAGAAAAAAGAACAATTATATATATGTACTAGTGAAATTATTTCTCGAGGGTCAGGGTATTATTGAAGAAAAAAAATTTCTTTCATATTCTAAAGTGACATAATTTGAGAAAAATATTCTAAAAGTAACCAATAAGATTAGACATATTAACTTTGTTTTGGTGTTTCTCAGGTATTGTCTAGTGTCTACAACAGGATACAAGCTAGGTTATCTCAACTCGAAGGATTAGTCTCTTATGATGAATCCAACTTTCGTTTGACCAACGTAAAATCTTTTAAGTATTTAAATACATAAATGTTTTCTTTTTTATTTGGATAGCCAAGCAAATTAGTTTAGAAGAAGCCAAATACATATGACCCTTTACAGATTGAAAGGTTGTCATCAAAAGGAGGAAAAAGAAAGAAAGAAAAAAGGGCAGAAGAGAGTTAAAAAGGTCAAAGGATTCTTCAATATTTAATTCCAAACATTATTACTTGGATATAACTACGGACTCTTTTAGGTATTAGAATATTTTTCAACTGTTTTGATCCATACGGACTTTTTTAGGTATTTGAATATTTCTCAACTGTTTTGGTCCATTTATAGTTACTTTTTTGTGAACATACCAGCTAAATAATCCCAACGTGTTACATAAGGTTAATATTATATAATTGTTTGATTTTCCATTATTTTTTTTATTTTTCTGTGTAAATAACTCAATGTTGGTTCACAATCAATAACATCCTCACCTACTAAAGTAACAATAACTCTAAGAGTACATTGATGGGTGGCGAGGCCCCATATTAATTATCATAAAGTTCTTTCTTGTAGTTGAGATAATCATTGGTACGTTTATTGCTCAACTATTTAGTTTTTCCATGATGCATGTATGTTATTCTAAAAAAATACGTTTTTAGAGAATATTGTTTAAAATAATATTTTTTGCCGTAATGTTAATTGTAAAGAATAACTTTTATCTCATACAAACACAAAATCTTATTTTGCATGGAGGAAAGGTTGCCAACTTGTCATCGTTGGTTAGCGCTGATTTTAAAGAATTAAAAGTAAAAGCTTTTGTGAAGAAAATAATATTATCGTAATATTAGAAATTTAAAAATGTCATAAACAGTATTTAATAAATTTTTCATTTAGATTAGTTAAAATCAATTATATCAATTATAACTAACATTAAGTGGGTTTGAGCAATGATATAATTTTTTTCATTTAATAATTTTTTTTTATAGTATCCTATTCATTGATGCAATGATATAGTAAATTCCTATTTGAATAAATATGTAAAAGTATTTCACGCTAACTATGCATATAAATTAAATTCTATTTTCATACTTTTTGCAATTAAAATATTTATTTTTAAAATAAATCGAAATCTTTAATTATATATATATATATATATATATTTCTTACCTTTTGATTTCTATTCAAGAACTTTAATTTTAACAATTATTTTTTTCTATCTCTTCTGAATTTTCATGATAGTTATTCAATGTTCAATAGTGTAAGCTTAGTAGATATAAAGCAGCATAACAAATAGCAATACCATAAAATAAGAGTAGAGTAAAAAATTATCTTTCTTTAATAATAGAATTTTTATTTTACTATAAGCAATATTGTAAAAACCAATCTGACTGCCCACTTTGATAAGATACTGATCATTCATTGATCCGGTGTATATCTATATTTTATATAGAAATTGCTAACTGGTGGCCATGTGTTATAATTTTACTCCAAAATTTTAGGACAAAAAATCATTTGTCTCTTTTGTTTTAATAAATAGAAATATAATTTAGGAACATTAGAGTAATTGCAATCGGATTATTTTCCAGAAAAAAATTGCAATCTGATTATTCAAAAAAGAAAAATTATTTTCTCTCACCTCTCTCCTCTCCCCTCTCCCCCCGGTTTCTCTTTTCTCTCTCGTCATTCACCGTCACTTAATTTGCAGAATTGGTACCGATTTCTCCATGCATTTTGTCTGAAAGAATTAGAGGAAACCTTTGGTGAGAATATTGATTACAAAAATCTATTTTTTTGAGATTTGACATTCACATGTGAACAAAAACATAAATTATTAAAAACTAAGCATTGGGGTGGTTGTGGGCAAAATTTCCTAAAGGGGGTGCTTTTACAAAATATTTTTCCAAAGGGGGTTCTTTCGAAAAATATTACATGGGGGGCTCTTTTCTATGTACTTTGCATGGATAATATAGCAAACTGTCACTCCTAGTGGCGAGTTTGCTGGGCACAGCCACGTGACACGGAAAACGCCACTCGTAGTGGCGAGTTGCCCAGCTGCAGGCCTAAAGGGAGTTGCAACTGCAACTTGCGATTTGAGTGCAAGTTGCAACTCCCATTGGCAACTCCCATTGTATAATTAAATTAGTTTTATATTTTATTTTGTAGTTTCCAATAAAATAATTTGTATGATAATTTTTTTTAAGTAATTATTAATTAAAACTAAATGTCAGCTTTCAAGTAATTTTTTTAAATACATACATAAATTTAAATAAATTACCAATTTATTTTCCGATAAACAAAGTTCAAAGCTAAAACAAATGTCACAAATCTTCTTGATTAATTTTAATATAAAAAATAAAACTCTTTTCAAACTTCTGTTTTCTTCGTTGAGTTATATTTGAAAGGAGAAAAGGATTTTAAACTTTTCGTAGAGTTATTTTAAACTCTAATTTATGTATGTATTTAAAAAATCCCAAAAATACAATGGAAACAGCGTGAGGAAAACTGATATTTGAGTATGTATTTATACTGCCCTAAATTGCCAATGGGAATGATAACCGCAAAATTAGAATAACTCTACGAAAAGTTTAAAATCCTTTTCTCCTTTCAAATATAACTCAAAGAAGAAAACAGAAGTTTGAAAAGAGTTTTATTTTTTATATTAAAATTAATCAAGAAGATTTGTGACATTTGTTTTAGCTTTGAACTTTGTTTATCGGAAAATAAATTGGTAATTTATTTAAATTTATGTATATATTTAAAAAAATTACTTGAAAGCTGACATTTAGTTTTAATTAATAATTACTTAAAAAAATTATCATACAAATTATTTTACTGGAAACTACAAAATAAAATATAAAACTAATTTAATTATACAATGGGAGTTGCCAATGGGAGTTGCAACTTGCACTCAAATCGCAAGTTGCAGTTGCAACTCCCCTTTAGGCCTGCAGTTGGGCAACTCGCCACTACGAGTGGCGTTTTTCGTGCCACGTGGCTGTGCCCAGCAAACTCGCCACTAGGAGTGGCGGTTTGCTATATTATCCATGCAAAGTACGTAGAAAAGAGCCCCCCATATAATATTTTTCGAAAGGACCCCCTTTGGGGAAATATTTTGTAAAAGCACCCCCTTTGGGGAAATTTGCCGTGGTTGTGCCTTCGATGTAGGCATCGGTTCCAATCTTCAACCGCTTCTTCAATATCTAAGTTTCTTCTCGGTTCAAGGTTCTTTTCCCTTTTTATTTTTTATTTTTATTTCTTGATAGTTTTGTTCATCTCAAGACCTTGAAGCCGCGTTGATTCCGATCTCTCCATCGGTTAACATTTTTTAAAAAAAATAAATATGATCAATCTCGCCCGGGTTTTGAAACTTAATGTAATTCTCCCTAGCAGGGGATCCATCACCAGAGCTATGCCTAAGATACTCCAAGAAGATTAGGCGAGAGATGTAGGTGAAGGTCCTAACTAGGATTCTCTTGAGTCTTAGGGTAGATTTTAGGCCAATGGGTTAAGTATGAGTCCACTTATCTTTGTATATATTAGATTAGGATTTCATTATTTTTGGACCTTGTATTTA
Organism: Glycine max; assembly: GCF_000004515.6. NCBI lineage: Eukaryota > Viridiplantae > Streptophyta > Magnoliopsida > Fabales > Fabaceae > Glycine > Glycine max. The sequence continues at coordinate 43,704,656 of NC_038251.2, read as the reverse complement.
GGACTCCATAGTGTAAAAAGGGTACCTTAGTAATAAATTTTTCAGCACTTGTATTTTAGGGCACCTAGACTAGTTTTTATATTATGGGTAGTTTTGTAATTCCACATGCATTAAGTGCACTATTTGATGTGTGTGTTGCAAGAAAAATTTAATTGAATTGAGAGAAGTCCAATCCAATTAAATTTTGGACCATCCTAAGGGGGAGGTGAACATTTGTTTGCTACACCCCATTGCCACATCATATAGTCACATTTTGTGCATGTCCTTCATGCTTTACATGCCTTATGACACATAAGCACACTTAGTGGAAAATCTTGGACTTGATCTTGGATTAGTAGGCTGAACCATAGCTAAAATTCACTAATAATAATTAGTAAAATTTTGGCTCCACAAATTCAAATTCAAATTCAAATTTCTCTCCAATTTTGTGTGACACTTAGGCTATAAATGGAGGCCTTGTGTGTGCATTTTTTGGAACTTTGATAATTTGAGAATTACACTTCAAAGTTCATACCTCATTTGAGGTATAAAATTTCGTGCTTCTTTTCTCCCTTTCCCTCCACTCATCTTCTCCTACCTTCAATCTCTTATCCATGACTTCCTATGGTGGTGAGCTTTTTCTTGACTCATCTTCTCCTTGAAGTGGCGTCTCAAATCACATTTACTCCTTCTCCATTCTGTTACCATTGATCTTCAAGAAGAAAAGGATTTCATTGATGAAGAATATCCAAGGCCTACAAGCTCCACATGGAGCTACATCACATGGTATCAAGAGCATCTTCATCTAGGTGATGTTCTTTCCTCTATCTTTTTGTTCGATCAATTCACTTTAATTCCTTATTCCTCATCATCTTCTCCTTGTATCTCCTCCATTGTCTTATGGTTTGGTGTTGTTTAGAGTAGATTAAAAAAAATAAACCAATTAAATATTAGATCTACACTTGTTCTTGCATTTCTATGGTTCAAATTTTATAGATATACTCTTGAATCATGTTTTTGTGTTGATTTTAGGTTATATCATTTTTCAGTCATAATCTTCTTGTGCTGAACCTTTAGATCTCAATTTTCTTGCAAAATATTGATTAGAAAAGAAAACACAAAAATCTAAGTGTAAATCACTTCATGTTGGACCTTGTGGCCTCAATAATCTTAAGAGGGATAGGCTTAGAATGCAGAAGAAGCAACAACAATCAATTTAATAATGTTCTATAAACATGCAAGGCAAAATTGATTGCAATAACATAAATGAGATAAAGGAAGAGAGAATGCAAACACAGTTTTATACTGGTTCGGCCACAACCCGTGCCTACGTCCAGTACTCAAGCAACCCACTTGAGATTTCCACTATCTTTATAAAATCCATTACAAAGTCTGAACCACACAGGGACAACCCATCCCTTGTGTTCAGGAATCCTTTACAACAAGAGACTCACAGTCTCTTAACCAATCTCATTGAATAAGAAGAATGGAAGAAGAATTCTCTCTTCAAGAGAAGAATATTACAATGAAGATCATGTAAGAATCCTTATAGATTTTGCAAGTGTTTGATCAAGGATTTCTTGAGAGACATTTGACAATGAAGTTCTTTTGAAATCTCTCTCATTGTCTTTTGAGAGGATAAGACATTTTTGCCAAGCAAAACTCTCTGCATAAAATTCGTGCCCAAGTCACCTATTTATAGGCCTTTGATGGCCATTCACAAATCTAATGAAAAGATGTGACTGTTGGCGATATTCCTTGAAAATCCTCTCTGGTAATCAATTACAGAATTAGTGTAATCGATTACACAGTTTTTTTTTTGAACAGTTGTGACCCTTCATTTAAAATTTAAATTCTCAACGTTCAGAGTCTCTGGTAATCGATTACATATGATGTGTAATCGATTACACACTTTCAAACCATTGGTAATCGATTACATGTATTGGTAATCGATTACATGTGCCTTGAATGACTTGAAACCTTTCATTGTGAGGCAAGGCTTGATCTTGAAGAAATCTTGAATCAAGGCTTTGTTTGTATTAATCTTGAAGCAAAATGAGCCTTGTTTGATTCTTCTTTTGACATCATCAAAATCATGTATACATACATTCACATTCTCCCCCTTTTTTATGATGACAAACATGTGATTTCTTCTCAACACCATCAAAGCTTGCATGATTTACATTCTCCCCTTTTCTCAAGAAAATTCTTAATTCTTCCTGACATCATCAAAATCTTCATGATTTACACTTCATTCATGTTGTCTTAGAGTCATGTTTTGTCATGATAATTGTCACATTATGTTCTAAGTTTGTGCACAATTTTGATTTTGTTGATTGAATTCTAGATACATTTGTTCTTGTATTCTTGCAATTCTTAGCCTATCATTTGAATTTTGAGTCTAATTCATGTATGTTGTTTAGTTCATAACATGTTCTAAATCAATTTCTAGAAATAGTCTTGTTGTTGAACTTTTTTGTTTCCCAAGTTTCCTATATGATGCCTATGAAGAAATTGAGTTGTGGTGCTTAGTTGTGGCTGGATTTGTGAATCAAAATAAGTCTTAAGCTCTCTTGAATTCTTTATTCAAGACAATTGAGCATAAACAAAAACAAATTGTAACTATGCAAGCCTTAAGCAACATAAACACAATTCTTGATTTCTAGGTTGAAATTCTGGTTGCTATCAATTTTGGCGCACTGTCACCATGGCTTGAATACTTTGAGTTTTGAGCTGAAATTTTAACTAGATAAAATAGACATCTAGAAGAAAAAAATGGAAAAAGAATGAACAAAAAGGAAAAAGAAATGAGTAAGAAAAAGTGATAAAGATTAACATCACAATTCACATCCAGAACAACAAAAAAATGTGTATGTTTGATTTGTTTGAAATTTTATTCATTATTTTGAGTTGTATTACAAGCCTATTTGAATCCTTGGAATTGTTAATCTTTTAGATGTGTTGCTAAATTGAAATAACTAGAATTTTGCTTTGAGTCTTGTTTTTAATTTGTCAATCTAATCTAGTGTCATTCTAGGACTTCCTTTGTGTTCCACCTTGGCTTGTGGTGCTTTCCTTTTGCTTTATTTTTTGTTGAATCTCATTGAATTAATGTTATGTTAAATTTCCTTTTGGTTTAGCTTTCATTTCATCTCTTGTTTTCTTTTTTGTCTTTTTTTTTGTGTTTAAGTGTTGCCTACAATAAGGATTGGAAGAGGAAATTGATGCGTTGCTTGAAGAAATATTTTTTAGTCTTGGAGGTTAACCATCCGAGGAGCACCATTGGATTTGAAGCAACCAAAGCCTCACCAAAATTTGAGTGAAACAGTTGAGAAAACAAACAAGCATTGAAGACAAATTTGAAGACCTTAATTGCTTTGTTAAATTTGTTGTAATAGAACAATTAAGGGTTGGAATTTTTTTTCTATTGCAATTCCTTGTATTTGGACATTCTTCAGGGGTGTATTGGGAGTCTCCAAGAGACCACCCAAACCTCTATATGTGTATAATAGCTTAGTGTAAGCCGTGTAGACTAAGTGAAGAGCTAGTTGGGGACCTCCAAAGGGTCATCTAAGCCTTCACATAGTAAACCGTCTAGTTTGCTTTAAATTTCCTTTACCTTCCATTGTCAAACCGCCTAGATAGCTTTTCTTTTACTAATTAGTTTTTACCTTATCTTTCACACCTCTTTTGTGTTTATTTTGGTTAGTTTCAACCATAGTTTCTTTTACCTTTTGTTTTCAAACCCCCAACAAGAAAGAACCACAACTTAGGAAGCAACGTGAGTCTTCATTCTTCATCTAGTGTTAATGGTGAGGGTTCTACTCCTAAGGACCCCTTGTATAAGATGTTAAATGAATTGAGATACCTTAAGTTGTGGAAAGAAAAAAAGAGAGAAAGGAAAAAGGAAAAAAAATTGAAGAAATAAGTCAAGATGAAGGAGAGAAAATAAGTGAGGAAGAAAGAAGAAAAATAATGAAAGAAATGAAAAGAGAAAAATATGGCTCATATAGTAGTCATGACTCTTGCAAGAGTTTAATTGAAGAATTTAGCGACTATTATAGAGGGCGCCATTGGTCACATACTAAAAATCACTCCCAAAGAAGAGAAAATGTTAGAAGGACTCAAGAGGTTAACATTAGTCTCCCATATTTCCATGAAAGTGATAATGTTGAGGCCTACCTAGATTGGGAAATGAAGGTTGAAAACTCTTTGCTTGCCATCATATTAGTGAAGAGAGAAAATTTCCATTTGCTACCCTCAACTTTCAAGTGTATGCCTTCTAGTGGTGGACTTCTCTTGTTAGGGAATGAAGGATTCATGAGGATCCTCTAGCAGAGTATTGGAATGATCTTAAGAGTGCTCTTAGGAAGAGGCACATTCCCTCCTACTATGAAAGGGAACTTATGGACAAGCTCCAAAGGCTTAGACAAGGGAGTATGAGTGTTGAAGAATATAGACAATAAATGGAACTACTCCTATTAAGAGTTGGACTTAGGGATGAGGAAAGAACAAGCATAGCTAGGTTCCTTAGTGGGCTTAATATGGAATTGAGGGACAAGGTTGAACTTCTTCGATATAGGGACCTAGATGAGCTAGTCCAACTTTTTATAAGAGTGGAGCAAAAACTTAAAAGAAAGCATTCTTCTAAATCTTATGGCTTTACTCTTATCCAAGGAAGGACCAAGCCCAAGGAATTTTGGGGGCTACACCTTCAAAACCCAAGAAAGATAAGGGTAAGACCATAGAGAAATCCACCCCTAAGACTAGTTCCTAAACAAGGACTTGCAACATTAAATGCTTCAAATGCCCCACAAAGAAAATCATGACTATGAGGGGTCAAGACATTTATAGTAGTCAAGAGGAGACTACTTCTTCCTCTTCCTCTAGTGGAAGTGAAGATGAAGTAAATGGTGAAGAGTCTAGTGAAGAAGTCTACCCTCGTGAAGAAGGTGACCTCTTAATGGTTAGAAGGCTCCTTGGAGGTCAATCTTGTAATCTATCTCAATCCCAAAGAGAGAACATCTTTCATACAAGATGCAAAATTTTAGATAAAACTTGTTCTCTCATTGTGAATAGTGGATCTTGTTGCAATTGTTGTAGCACAAGATTAGTTTACAAGTTGAACCTCACTATCATTCCCCACTCAAAACCTTATAAACTTCAATGGCTCAATGAGCAAGGGAAAATGATAGTTAACCAACAAGTGAAGGTACCTTTCTCCATTGGGACATATAAGGATGAAGTTAATTGTGATATAGTTCCCATGGAGGTAGGGCATATTCTTTAGGAAGGCCATGGGAATTTGATAGGAAGGTCATTTATAATGGCCTAACTAATAAGATTACTCTCACCCATCTTGGCTCTAAATTTGTGTTGCATCCTCAAACACCTTCACAGGTAGCTAAGGATCAACTTACAATGAAGGACAAGAGGGATTCAAAAAAGTTAGAAAAACAAAAGAAAAAAAAGGATAGTAAGGCCTTAACTCCAAGTCAAGGAGAAGGAAAAAGAGGGAAGGTGTTTCTCTAATAAAGTTGTAAAAAAAAGAGTAATTTTACAACAAAAGGAGATATTAAGAGAGCTCTTCTTCTCAATCAATCTTTCTACCTTCTCCTTTCAAGGGAGACATCCCTTAACATTGCCACAATTCCCCCACTTGAGCCCATTCCCCTAAAGGTCCAAGAACTCTTACAGGAATTTGGTGATGTATTTCCTAAAGAGATACCCCCTGGGTTACCTCCTCTTAGGGGAGTAGAACATCAAATAGACTTAGTCCCAGAAACAAGCCTTCTTAATAGGCTAGTTTATAGGACTAATCCTCAAGAGACCAAGGAGATTGAATCCCAAGTTAAGGAATTGTTGGAGAAGGGTTGGGTCCAAGACAACCTAAGTCTTTGTGTTGTGCTTGTGTTGTTGGTGCCAAAGGAAGGATGGCAAGTGGAGAATGTGTACAAATTGTAGGACCATCAACAACATAACTATGAAGTATAGACACCCTATTCCTAGGCTTGATGATATGCTTGATGAGTTGCATGGTGCAAATATATTTTCCAAAATTGATATTAAAAGTGGTTATCACCAAATAAGGATGAGAGAAGGTGATGAGTGGAAAACCACTTTCAAGACTAAGTTTGGGTTGTATGAGTGGCTACTAATGACTTTTGGGCTCACTAATGCACCAAGCACCTTCATGAGGCTAATCAATCATGTCCTAAGGAGTTCATAGGTAGGTTTGTTGTTGTTTATTTCGATGATATCTTAGTCTATAGTAGGGACCTAGATAATCACTTAGGACGTCTAAGGAAACTTCCTTTAGTTCTTAGGAAACACACTCACTTTGCTAATATAGATAAATGCACCTTTTGTGTTGATAGTGTAGTCTTATTAGGTTTTGTGGTTAGCAAAAATGGGGTCCATGTGTACCCTGAAAAAATCAAGGCCATCAAAGAGTGGCCCACCCCCAAAAATGTAGGAGATATTAGGAGCTTCCGTGGGTTGGCAACTTTCTATAGAAGGTTTGTTCCTAATTTCTCTACACTTGCTTCGCCACTTAATGAGTTGGTGAAGAAGAATGTGGCATTGACATGGGGAGAGAGACAAGAGCAAGCCTTTGCTTTGCTCAAAGAAAAGCTCAAAAAGGCACTTGTTCTAGCTCTCCCTGACTTTTGTAAAACTTTTGAGCTAGAGTGTGATGCCTCTGGTGTAGGTGTGGGAGTTGTGTTGTTGCAAGGTGGGCACACTATTGCTTACTTTAGTGAGAAACTTCATGGTGTCGTTCTCAACTACCCCATATATGATAAGGAGCTTTATGCCTTAGTTAGAGCCTTCCAAACATGGGAACATTACCTTGTTTCCAAGGAGTTTGTTATTCATAGTGATCATGAATCACTTAATTACATTATAAGGCAATGCAATTTAAACAAGAGGAATGTAAAATGGGTACAATTCCTAGAGCAATTCCCATATGTTATCAAATACAAAAAGGGAAAGACCAATGTGGTTGCAGATGCTCTTTCTAGGAGACACACATTACTTTCTTCCCTTGGAGCTCCAATTTTTGGATTTTATAACATAAGGGAATTATATGTTTTTGATGATTACTTATCTCCCATTTATGCTAGTTATGGGCATAAGGCCCAAGATGGATTCTACATTGCTAAGGGGTATTTGTTCAAGGAGGGAAGACTTTGTATACCCTAAGGATCCATTAGAAAGTTGTTGGTCAAAGAGAGAGGGTGGGCTAATGGGGCATTTTGGAATTGATAAGACTATTGTCTTCCTAAAGGAAAAATTCTTTTGTCCCCATATGAAAAAAGATGTCCATAGGTATTGCATTAGATGTGTGGCTTGTTTACAAGCCAAGTCTTGGGATAAGTACCTTTCTCACGTGGAGTTTTCCTATAATAGGGGGGGAGGGGGGTTCATAGAACTACTAGGCAATCACCTTTTGAGGTTGTCTATGAGTTTAATCCTCTCACACCTTTGGACCTAATTACCCTTCTACTTGACACTTATTTTATACATAAAGAAGGGGTATCTAGGTCAGAGTTCATGAGGGGGTTAGGAACCAAATAAAGGTGTATGCAACTAAATGCAATAGAGGAAGGAAAGAGTTGGTGCTTAATAAAGGGGATTGGGGTTGGCTTCATCTTATGAAGGACAGATTTCCTACTAAGAGAAAGTACAAACTTAGCCCCAGAGGTGATGGCCCTTGCCCTTTTTAGGTCTTAGAGAGGATCAACAACAATACTTATAGGCTAGACTTCCCAGAGGAGTATGGAGTTAGCAACACCTTTAACATTACTGATTTGGTTCCTTTTACAGGTGTAGTTGATTCAGATGATGAGGGGTTTACAGATTTAAGGACAAATCCTCTTCAAGAGGGAGGGAATGATGCAATCCTCCCTAATAGGGGATCCATCACCAGAGTCATGGCTAGGAGATTCCAAGAAGATTGAGCCAGAGAAGCAGGAGAAGGCCCTAGGATTCTCATAAGTCTTAGGGTAGATTTTGGGCCCATGAGCTAAGTATGAGCCCACTTATCATTGAACATATTAGATTAGGTTTTTATTATTTTTGGTCCTTGTATTTAGGGCTCCATAATATAGAGAAGATACCCTAGTATTGTAGAGGATACCCTAGTAATGTAGGATTTTTCAGCCCTTGTATTTTAGGACACCTAGACTAGTTTTTGTATTAGTGGTAGTTTTGTAATTTCACATGCATTAAGTGAACTATTTGATGTGTGTGTGTTGGGAGAGAAATTTAATTGAATTGGGAGAAGCCCAATCCAATTAAATTTTGTACCATCCTAAGGGGGAGATGAACATTTGCTTGCTACATCCCATTGCCACATCATATAGTCACACTTTGTGCAAGTCGTTCATGCATTACGTGCCTCATGACACCTAAACACACTTAGTGGAGAATCTTGGACTTGATCTTGGATTAGTGGGCTGAACCATAGCTAAAATTCACTAATCATAATTAGTGAAATTTAGGCTCTGCAAATTCAAATTCAAATTCAAGTGAAATTTGAATAGAAATTCAAATTTCCCTCTAATTTTGTGTGACACTTAGGTTATAAATAGAGACCTTGTATGTGCATTTTTTGGAACTTTGATAATTTGAGAATTACACTTCAAAGTTCAGACCTCATTTGAGGCATAAAATTTTGTGCTTTTTCTCCCCCTTTCCCTCCACTCATCTTCTCCTACCTTCAAGCTCTTATCCATGGCTTCATATGGTGGTGAACTTCTTCTTGACTCATCTTCTCCTTGAAGTGGTGTCTCAAATCACCTTTACTCCTTCTCCATTTCACTGCCATTGATCTTCAAGAAGCAAAGGACTTCATTGATGAAAAAGATCCAAGGCCTACAAGCTCCACATGGAGCTACATCAAAACTCGTCCTGGTCACCATCTATTTTCAACAAAACCAGTCAATTTGCACCGACCCAAACTGGTTCATGTGCATCTCTAATCCAATAACATGCTCACCCCAAACAAGTGATCGGGTTCCTATCAGATCTGCTAGGCCAAACCGATTTTAATAACACTCATTATAAATGCAGTTGCACTTTTGATCCCTCTAACTTAATTGTGTGATTTTGACCTCTCAAGTTTTAGTTACACAAATTAGGTTCTTCGTCAAATATCACAATTGAGTAATTTTAGTCCCTTATTAATATTTTATCAAATATTTAACATATTTTGATAACGTGACACTGAAAAATTTGTTGATAGTGTGACAAGTAATGTGTTCCCTAACGCATGTTGACATTCTTTTTGTCCCTTTGGTATCACAATTGTGAGGGACCAAAGTGGAATTTCACAACATTGACATATGTTTCAAACAAGACGTTAACTATATCATACCCTTTCTTTTAGTGACACATCAAAAAAACTTGTAAAATGTTCAGTAAAAGATCGTCAAAGAAACCAAAATCAAACAAATACGTATTACGATTATAGGAACACCCAATTTATATAATTGGAACTTGATGGTCCAAAATTGAACAATTATAATTATAATATATGAGAACCAAAAAGGCAGTTAATTATGATTTTTATATGAAGGCTTAAATATAATTGTTATCTTTATAATTTAAAGTCTTGTCATTTTTCATTCTTCTACCTTTTTTCCCCAGACACGATCACTGCTTGGAACATATAAGTAGCCTTGACTGGTGAACAACTTCTCCATTTATATGACTGAAACCAAGCAACAATAAATGCCACCCATGCACATATGCATTTGGCATCTTTGATATCCAAAACTTGAACGAGACATTGTAATACAGGGCAGTTTAGCGCTAAACTGTGTTTTTAATTTTTTTATTAATTAGTTTGATGTTATTAATTTTTTAAATATATGAGAATTTTAAAAAAAATTACAATTTTTATTAATTAGTTTGATGTTATTACAGTTTAGCGCTATTAATTTTTTTTAATAGATTTTTTAATGATGTGATTACTTGATGACAAAAATTAAAATAAAAAATTACAAAAATTAAAATTAAAACAAAAACCTTTAAAAATAGCTAAAATAAAAACAAAAACTCTTATTTATGGGACCAAAACGTTACTTAAGAAGAAAAAAAGATATATAACAGACGTACTAATAAAAAAAAAATTGCTCTGCCAGACGCACTAATAGTATATTGATGAAGATTTTAAATAAACTAACATAAATTCAAAGGTACAGTTTGAACCATGTTTCACTCCTCTCTACCAAACGTAGTGTCAAGGTGAGAGGGTGAGCGTGTGGCACAACCAAATTCAAGTTAGTTTTGTCTCAACAAAAGTAAGAGGGTGAGCGTGTGACACGAGCCAAAATTTGAGTTGGTTTTGCCTCAACATGTGAAACGTGTTTTGTTTAGGGCAAAGACAAAATTAACTGAGGTTTTTAATTCTTATGGTTGAAGGCAACTGTTTGACTGGGTTGGTTTAGATTACGCAGCATTTTATTCACTATGATTAAGAACTGCAAAATGAAGGCAACCTTTTGTTTTCTGTCATCCCATATCGGTTGCTTTTCAGCTTATTGTTTCCCCATTTTTCCCCATGTCATGTTGGATAGGATTAGTACTAGAGATTGTATACAAGGTATATCTGAACCTTAGGAATGTATACAAGGTATGGTGTTTAGCATGATTGGTTGGATAGGATACTCTTTAATTGTTCGAAACGTATATTTAAATGTCATTTCCCCATTGTCTGGTTACCACAATGCTTTGCTCTACTAGTTCATGATCAAGTGTTAGTAGTACTTTTAAAATTATTCAGTGTAGTTTGTAGTTTCATTTGGCATCAATGTGTACATAATCTTTTGTCATATTGCAGTGTGTATGCTGTTGGGAGGATCGTGATAAAATGTTCAAGGAAGTTGAAGCGAATCAGGAGGTAGATTAATGTCAGTAGCAATGAATACTCCATTTGCTTTTCTTCTATTAAAGATATAATGATATGGTACAAACATGCTTGTTTGAATATCCTTCAATTATCCTCTGTGTCATACCCTAATTTCGTCCGGGGACCATTGTTTGGTGGCATATAACCTTCTCTTGACCACCTCGAGGTACTTAACATCCATCGTTAGGTAATCCGCAAAGTTTCACAACATTTCGGAAGTTAAAAAGAAGCATTGTTGTGCAATCCGTAAAGTTTCGCAACATCTCGGAAGTCAAGAAGAGCCTTGTTGCGTACTTCGTAAAGTTTTGCAACATTCCGAAAAGGAAATGGGTGTCGTTACGTAATCCGTAAAGTTCCGTAACGTTTCGGGAAAAAATCGGTAAAAAAACACGAAAATGGGAGTGTATTTAGCAAAATGGGGTGTGTAAATAAAAAGGAGTGCATTTAGCAAAGGGGGGGGGAGGTGAACTTATCAAGATCCTCCACGTTTTGTTGGAAAATGGTTTCCAGAGCTTTCGACGCTTTCGTAATGCTTCCGTAAAATTCCTAAAACTGAGTAAGCCTATTTCACTTAATATTGGTGAAAGAGAAGAGGAAAAAGAGGGAAATCAAGTCCCATATGCTTCCGTAAGGCTTCCGTAATGCTTCCGTAAAATTCCCATAACCCTAAATAAGAATATTTCACCTAATATGGGTGAGAAGGAATAGAAAAAAAGAAGAAAGTCATGTCCTTTATGCTTTCGTAAGGCTTTCGTAATTTTTCCGTAAATTACTAAAGAAAGGGGTGAACTTATCAAAAGGGGGTGCAAATAGCAATTTTTAAATTTTCGAGGCTCGCTGGGCGACAACGTCCTCCCCCCTTTTCCTATAAATTGGCGAAGGGAGGCTGTTCCAAATATCTCTAACCTCCTTGGCTATGCATTTCAGTTGTTTTTGGTGAAAATAATTGTTTCCGTGAAGAAAATCCAAGCCGAGGTGTTTCCGTAACACTTCCAAGACTTTTCCGTGAGCAAATCCGTGAAGGTTTTCCGTCGTTCTTCACCATTCTTCATCCGTTCTTCATTCGTTCTTCGTTCTTCAACGGGTAAGTTTTTGAATCCGAGACTTTCAATTCATTTCTTGTTGTTTTGACTTTCATCTTTATTTCGTTCACCTTCGGTTTCTTTTCTTCCATTTTTAACAAGCTTTAACCGATCATTTAAGTCGTTTTCTCGCCTAATAAATGATAAAATGAATTTCAACCGATCATTTGCATTGTAATCTCGTTTAATCATTGTTAAAACAAAATCTAACCGATCGTTCACCCTGTAACCACGGTTAAACAAAAAAAAAGGCAAAGTAATAATAAAATAATCAAAATATCTTTGAATAAAATAATCAATCGGACGTTTTTCTTTGGAAGTTTCCTTGGATCAATTGACTAATAACCAAAGTGAAACTAAGGCTAAAATCAACTCACAAATCAAGCTTTGTCCGCAAAAATCACTAAAACCCATTTTAAGGTCCAATGCCTTAAACGTTAAGGCGTTGGACCATTAACGATTTTTTTTATTGAAAGGAGAGAAACGTTATGGCGTTGGACCATTAATGATCTCTTGATTTTGAAAGGAGAGAAACGTTAAGGCGTTGGACCATTTAACGATCTCTTGGGGTGGTCGACATTTAACGATCTCTTGGGGTGGTCGACAAAAGCGGGGCTTTTGCTCCTACGTATCCTCAATTGTGATAAGGAAATCAGACCTACGTAGTTCTTGCAAAAGCGGTAAAGTTACATGTTGATTTCATGCTTTTGAACGGTCCATGTTAACTGATAAAAGCAAAGATGACCGTTTAAGGCATTGGACCTTAAAACGGTTTTTAGTGATTTTTGCGGACAAAGCTTGATTTGTGAGTTGATTTTAGCCTTAATTTCACTTTGGTTATTAGTCAATTGATCCATGGAAACTTCCAAAGAAAAACGTTCGATTGATTATTTTATTATTATTTTTCAAGATATTTTGATTATTTTATTATTATTTTGCCTTTTTTTGGTTTAACCGTGGTTACAGCGTGAACGATCGGTTAGATTTTGTTTTAACAGTGATTAAACGAGATTACAACGCAAATGATCGGTTGAAATTCATTTTATCATTTATTAGGCAAGAAAACGGCTTAAACGATCGGTTAAAGCTCGTTAAAAATGGAAGAAAAGAAACCGAAGGTGAACGAAATAAAGATGAAAGCCAAAACAACAAGAAATGAATTGAAAGTCTCGGATTCGAAAACTTACCGTTGAAGAACGAAGAATGGATGAAGAATGGTGAAGAACGACGGAAAACCTTCACGGATTTGCTCACGAAAACGTCTCGGAAACGTTACGGAAATACCTCGACTTAGATTTTCTTCGCGGAAACAATTTTTTTCACCCAAAACAGCTGAAATGCATAGCCAAGGGGGTTAGGGATATTTGGAACAGCCTCCCTTCGCCAATTTGTAGGAAAAGGAGGGAGGAGGTTGTCGCCCAGCTCGCCCAGGCGACCTGGGTTGCTTCTGAAGGAAGCAACCCTGCTTTGAAAATATTCTGAAAGGGTTCGGATTCGAAAATTTGAAAATTTCTATTTGCACCCCCCTTTGATAAGTTCACCCCTTTCTTTCGTAATTTACGGAAAAGTTACGGAAGCCTTACGGAAGCATATAGGACTTGACTTTCTTCTTTTTTCTATTCCTTCTCACCAATATTTGGTGAAATATTCTTATTTAGGGTTATGGGAATTTTACGGAAGCCTTACAGAAGCATATAGGACTTGATTTCCTTCTTTTTCCTCTTCTCTTTCACCAATATTAAGTGAAATAGGCTTACTCAAAGTTTTAGGAATTTTACAAAAGCATTACGAAAGTGTCGGAAGCTCCGGAAACCATTTTCCAACAAAACATGGAGGATCTTGATAAGTTCACCTCCCCCCTTTGCTAAATGCACTCCTTTTTATTTACACACGCCATTTTGCTAAATACACTCCAGTTTTCGTGTTTTTTTACCGATTTCTTCCCAAAATGTTACAGAACTTTATGGATTACGTAACGACACTCATTTCCTTTCCGGAATGTTGCGAAACTTTATGAATTACGCAACAAGGCTCTTCTTGACTTCCGAAATGTTGTGGAACTTTACGGATTGCGCAACAATACTTCTTTTTTACTTCCGGAATGTTGCGGAACTTTGCGGATTACCTAACGATGGATGTTAAGTACCTCGAGGCAGTCAAGCGAAGGTTGCATGCCACCAAACAATGGTCCCCAGACGAAATTAGGGTATGACACTTTGTCTTTTAGATGTTCGTTATTCCTAGTGTCCAACCATTCCATGCAATAACATATCCACTTGACTCAATCCTTTTTTCTTTTTGAATAATGAAACCTTATCATCTTTTGATTAGTGGTTTTTGATATTTGTGCTTAAGTTCTGAGATACCTTGTACCTAACTTGTCAAAAATAGCTAGAAAAAAGAATTTAAGACAAAAAAATAGAAAATCTAAGATAGTTATACCAATAACCATCTTAGTATGTGTGACATTCTAAGACGGTTATACCACAGTTATTGGTATAACCGTCTTAGAATCTTATACATACTAAGACGGTTGTACTAAAACGGTTGAGTGTCTTAACCGTCTTAGATTGCTTGCTATACTACAACAATTATGGAATCATTGTCGTAGAGCAATGAATCATTTATGACGCTTGTTTTGATGACGGTTCAAAACTATCGTAAAAAGTTTAAATGAATCGACTTAAAGGAGTGTTTTTCTAGTAGTGATAATCTCTACCCCACCCCCCTCCTAATTCAACATGTCATGTAATCTAATTGATAAGTGTGTACATGTAGATACAAGTGCTACAACATAATCTCTGAATTGAACTTTTGCCTTATACTTGCAAGTGCAGACAATGTTTTTTAAGTAGATAATTGGCATACTCAACAATTGGAATAATTGCCACATAGCTTTGCCACCAAGTTCAATGGATCCTCACGAAGAGTAGAGAAGAGAAATTACTAGTAAGGGAACAATAATGTAGCATAAAGGAACAATAAGATACTGTACATCATATTTAGGGAAAGAGCCCATGTGTTTTTATAACCATCAGTCAACAATACAATTGTTGAAACAAATAAGCTACTTACAGGAAAAAAAATATGATGCTCAAAATAATGATCTCCAAGAACCTACCTCGACAGAACAACCAACCATTTACTTCCCTAGATTATAAACTCAAATTAATCATCCAACCTTTAAATGGATTGAAATGATACTTCTGGTCACCCCAACAAATTTCCTCCCAAATCATAAGCCAATATGCTTCGTGAAATATAGACCCATACTCCCCCAAGGTTAAGCATTAACAAGAGGTGAAGGTGATGGAGGTGTTTGAGTTGGTGCAGGCTGACCACCCCTATTTCTGCCACTACTGGTATTTTCCCATGGCTTCACAATGGATAGCACCACAAACAAGATGATCACCAAAAGAAGCATGATACAATAGCAGGTCCATTTCCTGGTGTTCTTTTGG
The DNA here is from genome assembly GCF_000004515.6 of Glycine max. Classification (NCBI taxonomy): domain Eukaryota; kingdom Viridiplantae; phylum Streptophyta; class Magnoliopsida; order Fabales; family Fabaceae; genus Glycine; species Glycine max. Next base: position 43,689,219 of record NC_038251.2, on the reverse strand, counting down.
TGCTTCCATGCAGTCTGCAACTGCTCAGCTCCGGTGCGCACAAACGAAGGAGCTCTTGCCACATGGCTCTCAATATCATCCAATTACTCACCTTGATGTTGCACCAACATTGTCATGTCAAGGAACACTTGGTGCAACTCCTTGAGATTCTTTTGTATCTCTTTGACAACATCATGCTTCTCTTGAATCTCATTGATGGTGTCCATAATTCTACCCCTTCCTTGCTCTTGAACGACCTTCTGAAGGAAAGTCTCACTCTCACCTGCAAAAAAGGGAAAAACACAGATTATTGTAGGACCTCCAAAACTTGCATCAAATGAGATTTAGATAACATTGAACCCAAAAGTGCTTCACATTCACAGACTTGAATTTGGAAGAAATACAGCTTTGCATTTTAATAAACTATCCACTAATTCTATTAAGTTCTATTTCTTCTTCAATTGAAACAATGATGAAGAAAATGAGAAATTAATCATGACTCTGTCCCAGTAGGCTTGAATATGAAAGATCAATTCTCCTACTAGTAAAATATTCGTTATGTTTTTTTGTAAATTTACTACTTTATTTCTGGTTTTCAAATATATAAACCCAAAATCTACTTTGAGTTCCAACTAAAATTTAATTGAGCATTATGCAAATGAAGTGTCTAAGATAGAACTTGCTTAAGAAACCAAAAACCTTGGTTGCTATATTTCAACTTGATGTGACATCTATGAAATTCAGAGAATTACTTATATTATTCACAATTCTCCAACATTATTCCTTTTTCTTTCTCTTTTGATAACATCAATCACCTTATCTCAAACGTTTATTTTTACCTCTATCTCCTTGTCGCTCCCTTTGTTGTATAAAATTATTACATCCATATATAATTTCTCTCGAGTTAGGTTTTCATGCTCTAGTCAGATATAATTATTGTGAGCAACAAATATATCCTAAATATTGAATTCGACTACATATTCGATACTCAAACTCAAAACCACAATTGTTTGTTGAAGCAAAGCTTCAAGAATTATTTTGATGATGCCATAGATTTTAAGAATTATTTTGATGATGCTAAGGAATTTCAAAGATCATTAAAGATCAATTTCAAGGATGAAGAAAGCAAGATGTCAAGCAAAGCAAATATCTCAAGATAAGAATTAAGATAGACTCTTAGAAAAGTTTTTCAAAAGCACAAATGATTGGCCAAGTGAGTTTCTATCATAACAAAAACTTTTCCAAGCATTTTACTCTCTGGTAATCGATTACCAGTGGCCACAAAGCTTTTTGGAAATGTTTTCAAAGTTATTTTCAAAGTTTTCAAAGCTGTAATCGATTACCAAAACTATGTAATCGATTACCAATGCTTTAAAACAGTTAAAAATGATTTTGTAAGTGTGTAATCGATTACACATCATTTGTAATCGATTACCAGAGCTTTTGAACGTTGGACATTTGAATTTTGAATAAAAATAAGTGTGTGTGTGTAATCGATTACCAGAGAGGATTTTCGAGAAAATCTGCCAACAGTCACAACTTTTCATTGGATTTTTGAATGGCCATCAAAGGCATTTAAATAGGTGACTTGGGCACAAATTTTCTTCAGAGTTTTCACTGTTGCAAAAAGGCATAATCCTCTCAAACAAAAATATCTTATCTTCAAAAATTCCTTGGTCAAACACTTGTGTTATTCAATAAGGAATTGAGGGCTTCATTGTAACATTTGTCTCTTTCAAGAGAGATCATTTCTTCTTCTTCTTCTTACTTCTGAAAAAGGGCTAAGAGACTGTGAGTCTCTTGTTGTAAAGCATCTGAGCACAAAGGAAGGGTTGTCCTTGTGTATTTCAGAAGGTGTAAAGGATTTGTGAGATAGTGGAACTCCCAAGCGGGTTTCTTGGGGACTGGACGTAGGCAACGGACTTTGCCGAACCAGTATAAAAACTCTGTTTGCACTTTCTCTTCCCTTAAACTCTTTTATTTATTGTTTCTTATTGTTTCTATTCAGTAAGTTTGATTTGAATTATTATTTAGGAATTCATTTTAAAAGGAATCTTGGGACTTGGGTTAAAATCAAAGTAGAATTTTTAATTGGGGAATAGTTTGTGATATCTTAATTCAACCCCCCCTTCTTAAGATATCTGAGGCCACTTGTTCAACAAGTGGTATCAGAGCTTCATTCTTGTACAAAGTTTCGAAGCTTCAAGAATTAATGGCCTCATCAAACTACTTGTTCCCCGAAGGCAATTCAATTAATAGGCCTCCCATTTTTAATGGAGTGGGTTACCACTATTGGAAAACCCGCATGCAAATCTTCATAGAGGCTATAGATTTAAACATTTGGGAAGCCATAGACATAGGGCATTATATTCACACCATGGTTGCTGGAAATACAACAATAGAAAAGCCTAGGGAAGATTGGAGTGAGGAAGAAAGAAGACTAGTACAATACAACTTAAAAGCCAAAAACATAATTACATCTGCCCTAGGAATGGATGAATACTTTAGGGTATCAAACTGTAAAAGTGCAAAGGATATGTGGGATACCCTACAAGTAACCCATGAAGGCACAACAGATGTTAAAAGATCTAGGATAAACACATTAACTCATGAATATGAACTATTTAGGATGAATGCAAATGAAAGTATACAAGACATGCAAAAGAGGTTCACATGCATAGTTAATCATCTTGCATCTTTAGGAAAAATATTTCTAAATGAGGATCTAATAAATAAAGTTTTGAGATGTCTAAGTAGAGAATGACAACCCAAGGTAACGGCCATCACAGAATCTCGAGATTTATCTAGTATGTCTCTTGTCACATTGTTTGGTAAATTACAGGAACATGAGATGGAGTTTGATCGAGGCCGTACCCGAATCAAATAAACATTAAAAATGCAGTATCTAGGAAGTGATCCTAGGTCGTCTCCTAGTGAGCAATGATCAACCAAACTTTCATGACATATAACAATAAAACAGTAACGAATTGGGGGGGGGGAGGGGGGTTTGTTTGTTTCTGCAAATCAAACAAAAAGCAAACTTGAATAAGAAAATAACAGAACTAAAACATGTTGTTTCCCCTTGATTCAAAAGCAAGTCTCTTATCCTAGGTCACGAGAATTTATCCTTAATCAGTTCAACCACTTAATCCAACCCGAAATTAATTTACTAAGCAAAAATTAACATAAGGTTGTCATTATGTGATTAAGCAACACATACACCAATTAATCCCTCTCACATGTCCATTAAGCATGAACGAAACTGATCATTAAGCATGAACGTAAAGTAAGCACAGAGACAATTAATCAAGCATTAAGCATGCATAGATTAATAGCAACAAATACAGAGCAATTGGTGAAGGGAAAAAACTGATCAAAATTCAATAGTAATAACAAAACCTCAAAGAGAGTTGTGCTTGATCCTCAAGAGAAAACAACACTGGAGACTCAGCCTTCCAGTAATCAACAGAAACGAAAACAAATTCAAAGGCAGAAGCAGAAAACGAAATTGCAATTTGAAGTAGAAAATGAAATTAGATTGCTACGTGAACAGTGCGCGTGAACAATAACACGAAACTGAAAATGCAAAACCCTAAAATTTTTCTCCTATGTCAACAGTCTCCCCTTTACTAAAACCCTGGTGCTGTTATATAGGTCCTCAGCCCCAAAGCTTATAAATCTGCTTTAAGTCCAAGCCCCAAAAACAAAATAAAATAAAACTGGATGAAATAAAATAAAATTGTCTGCTCTCTTCAAGTCCAAGCCGGTTCAGCCCAATTCCGGATCCAAGCCCAATTGCATATAATTCTCCTGAAATTAAATTAAAAACACAAAATTAGTCAAGTAGGCCCAAATGATAAAAATGTATAATTAATTTGACAATTAAGGCTAATCAGTAATTAAAATGGTGACAATAAGGGTTAAGAAATAGGAGAAAATAATGACACATCAAATTCCCCCACACTTAGCCTTTTGCACTCTTGGGCAAAATAAAAAAGTAGAGAAAGGAACAAATCCAGAGACATTAAAGAGAGGCAAACAAACACAAAAACATTTATATATTTCTCAATGAATCTCAAGGAATGAAAGGAATGGGCAACATCCAACATGTAAAGAGTTAAAGAATCAAGACAGTCATGAAAATCATCCAAGCACCTCAAACATGGCAAGGTAGTCAATCAGCTTAAGAATTCAATGAAAAGTGATAAAGCCTCACAAGATATGCACTCTATCTCTCAAGTGTCTAGGCTACTGTTTACTCTCAGAGCACCCATGAAAACAAACACCACATAGACTTGGCAAGACTCTAAAATTGACAACCAAACACCACATAGACTTGGCAAGACTCTAAAATTGACAACCAAACACCATAAACACATGCACATGAGGATCAAAAGGTCTTTTAAGGTTATAATGGGGCCAAGGACAAGGTAGAGGAAAGGATGGGATAAGTAGCTAAACCCAAAGGAATAGAGGAGCAATGGGGAATAAGTGGAAATTAAGCAAAAGTAGTAAACCCAAAACCAAAATTAAAATTAAGCATAAAAAGTAAACCAAAAACCTCCAATATCAAAAAAATCAACCAAGTCCTCAAACCAGTTCAAGTCCTCAAAACAAGACCTCATTTATTCAACTTCATTCTTTTTCTGTTTTTCTCTTCTATTTTTTTTTCGAATTTTTTTTAGAACAGAAAATGAAAATTTAAAAGCATTTTGAATATTTGAAAAATAAAGCAACAATTAGGCAATATATGTATATACATCAAGCATGGAAAAAATACATCATCAAGCATGGCCAACAAAAACATATCATCCAATGAAACATACCCCCCCCCCCCCCCCCCACACTTATTTCCAAAACAATTCCAAAGCTCCAAAATTCCTTAAGGTTGAGATCATGGTTTTTCACTTAAGTCTTGTAATGAGCTTCAAAACAAAGAAAGGGGAACTTAGGCTCAATGGGGCTATCAAAGGAATTAATTTAAGGTAGGCTCATTTGGCTAGAGGCTTATAAGAACAAAATGCCTAAATCATCTCCCAACATGCATGTGAACCAAGAAATATCAACAAGAGTCAAGCCAAGGCTATTGTGCAAGCAATCAATGGGGCAAAACACACCGAATAAAATAAATGATGATGGCTCAAAATCTCACCAAGGGTAAATCAATCACTTTCAATTCAACCTTTCAAAACTAACTTGACATGTAGAGAAAAACAAGGATTTCAATTCACAAAATGCCAAGAAAATCCTATTTCAAAAACAATTACCCATTACTTGTACATAACCTAGAATTCAAAGAGAAACATGAAATTTTGTACATAAAACATAAAACCAAAATGACAAAATTAACCTAGAAAACCCCAAACAAAGAACAATCTCCCCCCGCCCCCACACTTAAACAACACATTGTCCTCAATGTAACACAATCATAAGATCAAGAGCAATCAAAACAATCAATAAATTTGGACAAGTGCAATAAAAGTAAAGAAGGAGACAAAAAAAGAAAACTGCCTAAGTCATGGCGGAAGAGAAGTAGGGTGAAGTAAGGAGGTCTCCTCCACCACTACATCCACCAAGGAAGGATTTGTGAGGAATGGTTTCAGCCGGTGTCCATTGATCTTGAAGCTCTTATCTGTGGATTCACTTTTGATCTCAACTGTAACATAAGGAAAAACATTAGTCACCACAAAAGGACCAATCGACTTTGACCTTAACTTACTACTCATGAGTCTGAGCCTAGAGTTATACAATAAAACTTTCTGTTCAACCACAAAGTCCTTCTTAGCTATCAAGCTGTCATGGAACTTCTTGGTCTTTTCCTTGTAGAATTTGGAATTCTCATAGGCTTCTAAACGGATCTCATCTAGCTCACTTAGTTGTAACTTCCTTTCCTCTCCAGCCTGATCAATAGAGAAGTTGCAGGTCTTTACAGCCCAGTAGGCTCTGTGCTCTATCTCTACACGAAGATGACATGCCTTGCCAAAGATAACCCAATAAGGAGACATTCCTATGGGTGCTTTGTAAGCAGTCCTATGCGCCCAAAGAGCATCATCCAGCCTGGTGCTCAAATCCTTTCTATTCGGCTGCACAATCTTCTCCAAGATCCTTTTTATCTCCTTGTTTGAAATCTCAGCCTGCCCATTAGTTTGGGGGTGGTAAGGTGTGGAAATTCTGTGCACGACCCCATACTTTTTGAGCAAGGCATACATGGATCTGTTACAAAAATGGGTGCCTTGATCACTAACGATGGCTCTAGGGACTCCAAACCTGCAAAACAGTTTAGATCTAACAAAATTCACAACAACCTTAGCGTCATTAGTTCTGTTGGCTTTGGCTTCCACCCATTTTGAAACATAATCAACAGCAAGGAGAATATAAACAAAACCAAAAGAGACAGGGAAAGGCCCCATAAAGTCTATACCCCAAACATCAAACACCTCACAGAACAACATGGGTTGTTGAGGCATTTGCCGTCTCTATGAAAGTGAGTCGTCTGCTCGTTGACAAGGCTCACAGGTGCTACAGATTCTCCATGCATCCTTAAAGATGGAGGGCCAATAGAAACCGCAGTCAAGCACCTTGCGAGCTGTCCTCTGTATGCCAAGATGGCCACCTGGTGTGGAAGAATGACAGAATTGCAGGACCGAGTTGATCTCATGGTTTGGAATGCATCTCCTAATAACCTGGTAACTGCATAACTTCCACAAATAGGGGTCATCCCAAATATAATGCTTAACATCGCTCTTAATTTTATCAGTTTGAGCTTTAGATGCTATGGGAGGAAAAACAGAAGCAACCAAATAATTCACAATATTAGCAAACTAAGGAGTGGGGAAGGAATCAGAAATCTGATACAGAATGTACAAATGGTCATCCAGAAAATCATCCCGAATGGGTGAGTCCTCAGACGCACGCTCAATCCTACTCAGGTGGTCAGCCACGAGGTTCTGTGCACTGCTCTGATCACGGATCTCCAAATCAAACTCTTGGAGCCAAAGCATCCACCTAATCAATCTAGGTTTTGATTCAGCCTTCTTCTACAGGTACTTCAGAGCTGCATGGTCAGTATAAACAATAACACGAGTACCAAGCAAATATGAAAGAAATTTCTCAAGAGCAAAAAATATCGCTAATAGCTCATTCTCTGTGGTAGTGTAATTTTCTTGGGCAACATGCAAAGTTCTGGAAGTGTAGTAGATCACCCGAGGCAGCTTGTCAATCTTTTAAGCAAGGACAACCCCCAATGCATAATTGGATGCATCGCGCATCAGCTCAAATGGGGCTGTCCAATCAGGTACCTGAATGATAGGGGTGGTAGTCAACGCACGCTTGAGGCAATCAAAAGCCTCTTTGCACCAGTCATCAAAATCAAACTCCACCTCCTTTTGCAGCAGATTGGATAGTGGAAGGGCCACTTTGCTAAAGTCCTTAATAAAGTGCCTATAGAACCCTGCATGGCCAAGAAAAGAATGAACCTCTCGCACGCAAGAGGGGTAAGGCAATTATGAAATAACAACTATTTTTGCAGGGTCTACCTCTATGCCCTTACTGGAAATTATATGCCTTAAAACTATACCTTGTTCTACCATGAAGTGACATTTTTCAAAATTCAGCACAAGGTTAGTTTCAATGCATTTATTAAGAGCTTTATCTAGACTATCCAAACATGCATCAAAAGAGGATCCATAAATAGTAAAATCATCCATAAAAACCTCTATGCAACTCTCTAAAAAGTCACTGAAAATGCTAAACATACACCGCTGGAAGGTACCAGGGGCGTTGCATAGGCCAAAGGGCATCCTCCTATAGACAAAAATGTCAAAGGGACAGGTGAATGTGGTCTTTTCTTGATCTATAGGAGCAATATGAATTTGTAAATAATCAGAAAAACCATCAAGAAAACAGTAATGAGACTTACCTGCCAAGCGCTCAAGCATTTGATCAATGAATGGCAGGGGAAAATGATCCTTTCTGGTTGCCTGGTTCAGCTTACTATAATCAATGCAGACTCGCCAGCTGTTCTGCACTCTTGTGGGGATATGCTCATCCCTCTCATTCTTGATCACTGTGAGACTTGTCTTCTTAGGAACCACTTGGACTGGACTCACCCACTAGCTGTCAGAAATGGGGTAGATGATTCCATCTTGAAAGAGCTTGGTCACCTCCTTTTTCACCACATCTAGAATGACGGGGTTGAGTCGCCGCTGTGGCTGCCTCACTAGCTTAGCTCAATCCTCTAAAAGTATCGTATGCATGTAGGTAGATAGGCTAATACCAGGAATGTCTTCTAAAGTCCATCCAATGGCTTTCTTGTGCTTCTTGAGCACTAGCAACAACTTCTCCTCTTGCTCAGCAGCAAGGGAGGTAGAGATGATCACTGGAAAATTTTACTTGTCCTCCAAGTAAGCATACTTGAGGTTTGCTGGTAAGGGCTTCAACTCTGGTGTGGGTGGTGGCTGAACAGTGGGAGGAACCAGGGTATGAGAAGAAGAGGAAGGTTCCTCAGCCTATACCTCATAAAGCAAGTCAGAAGTATATGTACCTCCTGCAACATGGTTAGTGCATTCTGACTCTAAAAAATCAACATCAAGAGGTACAACACCCAGAAAATCAGAACCATACTCAAATTCAAATTTACTTTCAGCATAAAAATCAGATATAAGATCAAATTCAAACTCAAATTTAGATTCATTGCATGAGGAATGACAAGTATGCAGATCAGACAAAAATGGGTGTTTCGTACCATGAAGAAGATCAAAATCAAACATATAATCATCAATAATCTGATCAAGTATCTCAGCACGAAAAATAAAATAATCCTCAGATGGATGTTTCATGGCATCAAGAATGTTAAAATGAACAACAATATCACCAAATTCCATAGACAATGTGCCAGCATAAACATCTATCTTGGTTCGGGCTGTTTTCATAAATAGCCTGCCTAAAATAATTGGAACTGAACCATGGGAAAATTCCTCTTCCATATCAAGAACATAAAAATCAGCAGGAAAAATAAGTTCACCAACCCGAACCAACACATCCTCTATGAAACCTACGGGGTAAGCAACACTTCCTTTTGTGGGTGCACAACTCCTTTAGAAACTTGGCATATCTTAGAATTTGCTTGAGTGCATCTAGCAGAGGTATATTCACCTCTACTTTCCTGAAGGTCTCCAAGATCTCATTATCCACTTCTTCAATCTTTTTGTTTGGAATTGCTCTAGGTGGAAAAGGAAGAGGAATAAGAGGCTGCTGCAAGTCAGAACTACTAGAAGAAGGTCCACCTACATGAAAATTTTTGTTAGCTCCCTCATGATCAGGAAGCTTTCTCTTTTGTGCAACTATCTCATCCTCTTTTTTAGGTGTAGAATGAAGCTTGTCAGGTTCAGGTGCAGGTGCTGCTACTGGTGGAGGCACTTTAATTTGCTTGCCAGACCTCAAGGTGATGACACTCACATTTTTCGGATTCTGCACAGTTTATGAAGGCAATTTGTCATAATTTTGGGATTGAGCTTGGTTCAACTGAGTAGCCATTTGCTCCATTTGATTTGTCAGACTCTGAATGGAGGCTCTTGTCTCTTGCTGAAATTGCATATTCTGGATGGTCATTTGCCTCACTAACTCCTCTAAGGAAGGTTGAGAAGGGGCCTCAGTTGCTTGTTGTCTTTGTTGTTGCTGCTGCTACATTGGAGGAGGAACATATGGTTTGCTTGGACTAGCAGCATTCTGGAAATGAGGGACAGGCTATTGTTGCTGCTGCTGTTGTTGTTGTTGTGGAGGATTTGCCCATCTCAGATTTGGATGATTCCTCCAACCTAGATTGTATCTTTTGTTTGAAAGATCATAATTATTCTGCTGTTGTAGGTTTTGCTGCTGAGGGGGTCTATTATAAATGTTTGAAGCATAGGCTTCAGGTTGCTCATTGAATCCAGATTGCTGCAAAGAAGGACAGAGATCTGTGTGGTGATCAGCAGAAGAACATAAACAACAGACACTTGCAACAAGTGCAAATTTCTGATTTACGACAAGCTGAGTTACTAGGTTGACCACGACATCAAGTTTTCCCTCAAGCTTCTTATTTTCAGCAGATGAAGATGAATCCGTGGCCACATCATGGACTCCTCTAAGGACAATAACATCATTTCTTGCACTGAATTGTTGGGAGTTGGAAGCCATCTTCTCAATCAGATTCCTAGCCTCAGCAGGAGTCATATCACCAAGAGCTCCACCACTGGCAGCATCAATCATACTCCTCTCCATGTTGCTAAGTCCCTCATAGAAATATTGCAGAAGGAATTGCTCAGAAATCTGGTGGTGAGGACAGCTTGCACACAATTTCTTGAATCTTTCCCAGTACTCATACAAGCTCTCTCCACTAAGTTGCCTGATGCCTGGAATGTCTTTTCTGATGGCAGTGGTCCTAGATGCAGGGAAGAATTTCTCCAAGAACACCCTTTTAAGGTCATCCCAACTGGTAATGGATCTGGGAGCAAGGTAGTACAACCAATCTTTCGCCACTCCCTCCAGAGAATGAGGAAAAGCTTTTAGAAAGATATGATCTTCCTGAACATAAGGGGGTTTCATGGTGGAACAAACAATATGGAACTCCTTAAGATGCTTATGAGGATCTTCACCTGCAAGACCATGAAACTTGGGCAGCAAATGTATTAGTCTAGTCTTGAGAACATATGGAACATCCTCATCAGGATATTGAATGCACAAGCTTTCATAAGTGAAGTCAGGTGCAATCATCTCCCTAAGAGTCCTCTCACGAGGTGGAGATTGAGCCATGTTCTCAGTATGAAAATTAGCAGCCAAATGCTCAAAATCAGAATGTTCAGAATCACCAGTAACAAAATACTCAGAATGCATAGAATACACGGAATGCTCAGAATGATCAGGATGCACACTATGCCTAAATAATCTATGAAAGGTTCTATCCATTTCAGGATCAAAGGGTTGTAAATCACCTGGATTATCCCTAGTCATGCACTATATGCAGCAAATCATGTATTTCTCAAACAAGCACCAAAGAGGGTAAAACTACAACTATACTAAAACGATATCCAAATGAGCTGAAAATTTGTGAGCAACACCCTAAAATCATGAAAAGATAGCACAAAATTTTCAGACAAAAATTCAAAGTCTAACTATGAAAACTGCCTAAGCAAAGTTTAGAAAAATAGGACAATAATACTTGAAAAATAAAAAAAACTTAGTAAACAGCCGATTATTCAAGTTTAGGAAACCTCAACCGGCTAAAGCGTGTTGCCACAACATGGGAAATTTTTTTCTACCCCAAATGCATATATAATAATAGTCATTCTGATATCTGGAGCAAAAGTTATGGCAGTTTTAAGTTTTGCTAAAAACAAGTTCCCAAATTTTCCCAAATTTTTTGTATCTCTCAAAATTCAGTCACACCAAGTGCTTCTGGTATTTTTCACACAAAATATGGATCAAAAGAAATTACCACACAAAAAATCAGCCAAAAATAACAATTCTAGCTATCAAAACAAAAATTGCCAATTAAATTGCAAAATCAGTTGCTAGTTCAGTCGCTAATCACTATTCACAGCATTACACAAAACTGAAACGGGGGAGCGCTAAATAGGGGACGCGACTGAAATGCAAAACAGATTACTACACAAAACAAAACAACACACACTCACAACACTAAACAACAGAGCTACACATAAAACAACTAAACACTATTATGAACTTTTGGACCACTACTCCCCGGCAACGACGCCAAATTTGATCGAGGCCTTACCCGAATCAAATAAACATTAAAAATGAAATATCTAGGAAGTGATCCTAGGTCGTCTCCCAGTGAGCAATGATCAACCAAATGTTCATAACATATAACAATAAAACAATAACGAATTGGGGGGGGGGGGTTGTTTGTTTTTGCAAATTAAATAGCAAGCAAACTTGAATAAGAAAATAACAAAACTAAAACATGTTGTTTCCCCTTGATTCAAAAGCAAGTCTCTTATCCTAGGTTATGAGAATTTATCCCTAATTAGTTCAACCACTTAATCCAACCCGAAATTAATTTACTAAGCGAAAATTAACATAAGGTTGTCATTATGTGATTAAGCAACACATACACCAATTAATCCCTCTCACATGTCCATTAAGCATGAACGAAACTGATCATTAAGCATGAGCATAAAGTAAGCACAAAGACAATTAATCAAGCATTAAGCATGTATGAATTAATAGCAACAAATACAGAGCAATTGGTGAAGGGGAAAAACTGATCAGAATTCAATAGTAATAACAAATCCTCAAAGAGAGTTGTGCTTGATCCTCAAGAGAAAACAACACTGGAGACTCAGCCTTCCATTAATCAGCAGAAACGAAAACGAATTCAAAGGCAGAAGCAAAAAACGAAATTGTAATTTGAAGCAGAAAACGAAATTTGATTGTTATGTGAACAGTGCACGTGAACAGTAACATGAAACTTAAAATGAAAAACCCTAAAATTTTTCTCCTATGTCTACAGTCTCCCCTCTACTAAAACCCTGGTGCTGTTATATAGGTCCTCAGCCCCAAAGCTTACCAAATCGGCTTTAAGTCCAAGCCCCAAAAATGAAATAAAATGAAACTGGACGAAATAAAATAAAATTGTCTGCTCTCTTCAAGTCCAAGCTAGTTCAGCCCAATTCTGGATCCAAGCCCAATTGCTTATAATTCTCCTAAAATTAAATTAAAAACATAAAATTAGTCAAGTAGGCCCAAATGATAAAACTGCATAATTATTTTGACAATTAAGACTAATCAGTAATTAAAATGGTGACAAAAAGGGTTAAGAAATAGAAGAAAATAATGACACATCAGAGTTGCAAAGACTAAATCAACATGAAGAAAATGATAAGAAGAATAAGGGAATTGCTCTTAAAGCCTCATCTTCAATCCAAGAAGAAAGTGATATGGAAGATTCAATTGACTTGGATGATGATGAAGAACTTAGTCTCTTTGTCAAAAGATTCAACAAATTTCTTAGGATGAGAGAAACTCAAAGAAGACAAAACTTCAAACCTAAAAGAAGGATTGAAGAATCATCTCAAACTCGAAGATGCTATGAGTGTAATCAACTCGAACATCTGAGGGTTGATTGTTCAATGTTTAAGAAAAGAATGGAGAAGTTCGAAAACAAGAATATTGGAGAAAAGAAGGCCAAGAAGGCCTACATTACATGGGATGATAACGACTTAGAATCGTCTGATGATTCTAAAAAAGAAGTGATTAATCTATGTCTAATGAGCAAAAACTATGAAAGCGACGAAGAGGTAACATCTTCTAACAAATCTATTTCTTTTGATGAGTTACAAGATGCATTTGCTGAATTACATAGTGAATCTATTAAACTTGCAAAACTTGTTTCTTCATCTAAGAAAACTATTTTAGATTTAGAGAAAGAGATTTCAAAGTTAAATAAAGAGTTAGATCATCTTAAGTATGAAGTGTCAATCTCTAAAACAAAGATGTATTTTTGATAAAGCAGGGATTAAATATAAACCAGAAAAAAAACAAAAGTTTTATAAAAATTTCTTTTCTTCCACACAAAAATATAATTCTTCTTTCATTACATATTTTTACTGTGGAAGAAAAGGGCATGGCATATCTACATGCTATTTTAGGAACAATATTAAAATGATTTGGGTCCCAAAAGGATCCATTGTTCACACTAACACTCAAGGACCCAATAAAGATTGGGTACCTAAGTCACAATGTTGATCTTGTAGGAACCCTTGAGGAAAAAGTGGTACATAGATAGCGGGTGCTCAAAACATATGACGGGAGATGTATCAAAATTCACACATATCTCTCCCAAGAAAAACGAGCATGTAATCTATGGTGACAACAACAAAGGTAGAATTCTTGGAGTTGGAAAAATAGGTACAAATTCTTCAACCTCCATTGAAAATGTTCTACTTGTTGAAGGTCTTAAGCATAGCCTGCTTAGTGTTAGTCAATTATGTAATAAAGGCTATCTAGTATCATTTGATTCTAAAAAATTTGTCATTGAACATGGACATGATACAAACATAAAGCATATAGGGTTTAGAGTCAATAATATTTACATGATAGACTTAAGTCAAAAACTAAGTGATAATAAATGTTTTCTTAGCAAATATAATGATCCATGGCTATGGCATAAAAGGATTGCTCACATTAACATGGAACACTTAAACAAATTAATTTCAAAAGATTTAGTTGTTGGTTTGCCAAAACTAAAATTTGAAAAAGATAGACTATGTGATGCATGCCAAAAGGGAAAACAAACTAGAGTTTCATTCAAATCCAAAAACATTGTTTCAACTACTCAACCTTTACAATTACTACACATGGATTTGTTTGGCCCTTCTAGAATCATGAGTCTTGGGGGAAGTTACTATGCCCTTGTTATAGTTGATGACTATTCTAGATACACTTGGACACTATTTATCACTCATAAGAATGATGCATTTCAAGCATTTAGGAAACTTGCAAAAATGATTCAAAACATGAAAAATCTCAAAATTATATCTATTAGGAGTGATCATGGGGGTGAATTTGAAAATAAAGAATTTGAATTATTTTGTGATAAGTATGACATTGAACATAACTTTTCTGCATCTAGAACCCCTCAACAAAATGGAGTTGTTGAAAGGAAAAATAGATCTTTGGAAGAAATTTCTAAACCTTATTAAATGACACTCCTCTTCCAAAATATTTTTGGGCTGAAGCCATTAATATTGCATGCTATATCATGAATATGGCTTTAATAAGACCCATTTTAAAGAAAACTCCATATGAACTGTTTAATGGTAGAAAACCCAACATTTCACAGCTTCATGTTTTTGGTTGCAAATGCTTTGTATCAAACAATGGAAAAGAAAACTTAGGAAAGTTTGATGCTAAGTCAGACGAAGGAATTTTCCTTGGTTATTCCTTGCATAGTAAAGCTTATAGAATATATAATAAGATAACTATGACTATTGAAGAATCTATTCATGTTTCCTTTGATGAGTCTAATGCTATTCCTCCAAGAAAGGATATTTTAGATGATATTGCAGAATCTTTAGAATGAATGCATATTTATGGACAAGATTCTAAAGGAAAAGGAAAAGGAAGCAATGGAGATCCTCCAAAAGAAGCCAAATCAAATGATGAACTTCCAAGAGAATGGAAAGCTTCAAGAGATCATCCCCTTGACAACATTATTGGTGATATCTCAAAAGGGGTAACAACTAGACATTCTCTTAAAGATTTATGCAATAATATGGCTTTTGTGTCTATGATTGAACCTAAAAATTTAAATGAAGCCATAATAGATGATCATTGGATAGTTGCTATACAAGAAGAACTAAATCAGTTTGAGAGAAACAATGTGTGGGAACTAGTATAGAAACCTGAAAACTACCCCATCATAGGAACAAAATGGGTATTTAGGATTAAGTTAGATGAACATGGCATAATCATTAGGAATAAGGCTAGATTAGTTGCAAAAGGATATAATCAAGAAGAGGGAATAGATAAAGAAGAAACATATGCTCCAGTTGCAAGATTAGAAGCCATTAGAATGCTTTTAACTTATGCATCCATAATGAATTTTAAGCTTTATCAAATGGATGTTAAAAGTGCTTTTCTAAATGGCTTAAGTCAAGAAGAAGTATATGTTGAACAACCCCCAGGTTTTGAAATGTTAGATAAGCCAAATCATGTTTATAGATTGAAAAAGGCTTTATATGGTTTGAAACAAGCCCCTAAGGCATGGTATGAACGACTAAGCAAATTTCTTTTAGAGAAAGATTTTCTAGAGGAAAAGTGGATACCACACTGTTCATAAAGAGAAAGCATGATGATATTCTGTTGGTTCAAATATATGTTGATGATATAATCTTTGGATCCACTAATGATTCATTGTGCAAGGAGTTCTCTCTTGATATGCAAAGCGAATTTGAGATGTCGATGATGGGAGAACTAAATTACTTCCTGGGCTTACAAATCAAGAAAACTAAAGAAGGTATATTTGTCAACCAAGCAAAATACTGCAAAGAATTGATCAAAAGATTTGGGATAGAAAGTGAAAGCACATGGCTACACCTATGATTACTGGTTGTTACTTAGATAAAGATGAATCCGGCCAGTCTATAGACATGAAACAATATCGAGGTATGATTGGATCTCTTCTCTATTTATCTGCTAGTAGATCAGATATCATGTTTAGTGTATGCATGTGTGCTAGGTTATAATCCAACCCCAAACAATCACATTAGAGTGCAGTAAAAAGGATCATAAGATACCTATTAGGAACAATCAATTTAGGATTATGGTATCCTAAGAACTCAACATGTAACAATTTTGACTTTGCCGGATCCAAAACTGATAGAAAGAGCACAAGTGGGACATGTTAATTTATTGGGTCTGCTCTTGTATCATGGCATAGTAAGAAACAAAATAGTGTTGTTTTATCTACTGCTGAAGCGGAATATATTTTTGTTGGCCGCTGTTGTGCCCAAATTTTATGGATGAAGCAACAACTATTTGACTATGGAATCCTTCTTGATTATATACCCATTAGGTGTGACAATACAAGTGCAATCAATCTATCCAAAAATCCAGTTCAACACTCTAGAACCAAGCATATAGAAATTAGGCACCATTTATTAAGAGATCATGTTCTGAAGGGAGATTGTGTTCTAGAATTTATTGATACAAAGAATCAGCTTGATAATATCTTTACAAAACCTCTCCCTAAGGAAACATTCTTTGCCATTAGGAGAGAATTAACCCTCTTAGATGTTAGTGATTTGGATAAATAAGGATTGATTGGTTGATTGAAACATTTGTGTTTACCGATTGCTTGAGTTTGATGTTTTAAATTTCCCCGCACTTTGGCTTTTTGATGTTGCCAAAGGGGAAGAAAAAAATAAAGAACTTAGAAATCAAGAGAGGTTAAAGAAAGGGGGAGTATAATCTCCAAAAGAAAGGGGGAGTATTTGTATATATTTGTATATACTATCTTGATTTCAGGACTTGTCAACATCAAAAAGGGGGAGATTGTAGAAGCAAAGCTTCAAGAATTATTTTGATGATGCCAAAGAATTTCAAAGATCATTAAAGATGAATTTCAAGGATGAAGAAAGCAAGATGTCAAGCAAAGCAAAGATCTCAAGATAAGAATTAAGATAGACTCTTAGAAAAGTTTCTGAAAAACACAAATGATAGGCCAAGTGAGTTTCTATCTTAACAAAAACTTTTCCAAGCATTTTACTCTCTGGTAATC
This sequence comes from Glycine max, assembly GCF_000004515.6. Taxonomy (NCBI): domain Eukaryota; kingdom Viridiplantae; phylum Streptophyta; class Magnoliopsida; order Fabales; family Fabaceae; genus Glycine; species Glycine max. The sequence goes on along the minus strand of NC_038251.2, from coordinate 43,671,959 downwards.
GATTACCAGAGGTTGTAATTGATTACCAGTGGCCACAAAGCTTTCTGGAAATGTTTTCAAAGTTATTTTCAAAGTTTTCAAAGTTGTAATCGATTACCAAAACTATGTAATCGATTACCAATGCTTTAAAACAGTTAAAAATGATTTTGTAAATATGTAATCGATTACACATCATTTGTAATCGATTACTAGAGCTATTGAACATTGGACTTTTGAATTTTGATTAAAAATAATTGTGTAATCGATTACACCAATGCTGTAATTGATTACCAGAAAGGATTTTTGAGAAAATCTGCCAACAGTGACAACTTTTCATTGGATTTTTGAATGGCCATCAAAGGAATTTAAATAGGTGACTTGGGCACAAATTTTCTTTAGAGTTTTCACTGTTCACAAAAGGCATAATCCTCTCAAACAAAATATCTTATCTTCAAAAATTCCTTGGCCAAACACTCGTGTTATTCAATAAGGAATTGAGGGCTTCATTGTAACATCTGTCTCTTTCAAGAGAGATTATTTCTTCTTCTTCTTCTTCTTCTTCTTCTTCTTCTTCTTACTTCTGAAAAAGGGCTAAGAGACTGTGAGTCTCTTATTGTAAAGCATCTGAGCACAAAGGAAGGGTTGTCCTTGTGTGTTTCAGAAGGTGTAAAGGATTTGTGAGATAGTGGAACACCCAAGCGGGTTTCTTGGGGACTGGACGTAGGCAACGGACTTTGCCGAATCAGTATAAAAACTACGTTTGCACTTTCTCTTCCCTTAAACTCTTTTATTTATTGTTGCTTATTGTTTCTATTCAGTAAGTTTGATTTGAATTATTATTTAGGAATTCATTTTAAAAGGAATCTTGGGACTTGGGTTAAAATCAAAGTAGAATTTTTAATTGGGGAATAGTTTGTGATATCTTAATTCAACCCCCCCTTCTTAAGATATCTGAGACCACTTGTTCAACATTGTTAAGTTGTAATAACCCTGAACTGGGAGATATAAGTTTCAATGACTATGACATAATGAAAAATAAAATGAAATGAAATTTAACTTTCCCAAACTAGGACAAACAAATGATTTGAAACAAATCCTTACCAGTGGAGATCAAGAGATTGAAAGTCTTGGGATCGAGATTCTCGCCAGTGATGGTGAAGTATTGTCATTGCATGGTCTCGCAGTACAAGATCAACATCTCAAATACAATTATAATATGTGAATTACGATATCAAGGATCTTGGATTAAGATGTAGCTACATGAAGGATCTACTTTGATCCAAGATCCTTCATGTAGCTACATGAAGGATCTTGAATTCTCCATAACCACACTATGACTCCAATTGTAGCTACATCTGTCTGCAATTTTGTGCGATATCAAGGATCGCAACTATGATTTCAACCACAATTGAAAACTTTGTTAACCAATCTCATACCCCCGACACCAACAGAAAAGTTATCTTAGCTATTGTGACTATGTCAGGAACAAAATTGTGGGCCTTAAATCCCCAGAAATGGCTACCAATGCGACCAAAGCCAGCCTGAACCTCATCAGTAGTAAAAAGTCCTCTGGCTTTTTTAATGGTATTGTACACATCTAGCAAGTAACCAGGAGCCAATTCAATGATACCCCCCCTCTCCCTATCACAAACAAAAAATAGTATCAAGGTGTGTTATTGTTTTTCATTTATTCCTTTAATCATAAATTAATTTATTATATCTTGTTACTTGCTCAGGACATTCTACAATTTAAAAAAGAAAAGAAAAAGCAAAAAAGAAGAAGAAAGTTGGATCTATCTATAATATGCATTTTGGCTTGATACCTATATGGCTTTAGATATAAAGGCTGCACCATTTCCAGAAGTTCCAAAGTTAATGATATCTTGGACATCTCTTGCATACTTCTCTCCATTAGAACCGAAAATGCCTCTATAAGGTTGTGGATTTACTGCATGATGAACACCACTCTTTTGACAATACCAGCACAAAAACATATTAGATAAACAATGTATTACATAATTACATTTGAAAATCAGATTCATAGCCAAATGGTTGAGGCTTACAACAGACAGAAAAAGAAAAACCAACTAATGATACTTAACATGTTGGCTTAATAAAGTTAATTGAGTTTGTAGTTGTTACTTTTAAAAAAATTTAGTTTTAGTTCTTATATTATAGATTTTGTTCATAGATTCGACATTTGTGAGTAGTCTGATAATAAATCATCCAATAAATCAACCCAACAACAATTACTAAATTACACACTATGTTTTACTATATAACTAGTCAATATAAAATTTCCAACCCAATATAAAGTACTTACTAAAGTCCATTTTAAATATTAACATCCCTTTCGTGGCTGATGTGTAGCTACCTGTGACCTGTGACACCAGTCCACTATTGTAGCTGAACAATGATGTTGATCGAGGAAAGTTGAGTTAAAAAATGAGTTAGCAACCAAGATGTGACAATCCTCTCAGCTATGTCATCAATTAGGTGCACTTGTGGCTTGGTTGATCTTTAAATTAGTTGCAAGGGGATCTCTAGTAGCTTTACATTCTAACTAGAAGGAGGTAAAGTGAGACTTCTATCTAGAGTTCAATTGTTATGCCAGTATCATATCCCAACATATAATACTCACAAAAACACAAGGAAAGGTAAATTAACTTAAAATACTCGGATAAACTTCTCAATATGCAATTATAGAAGAAGAAAATAACAAGCTAAAATGAATTAAGCTTCCTCCAATAAGTTAAAATCAGCATTAGGAGAAGCTTAATTCATTTTACATTCTTAATTTCTTGTCATATGGGTTAAGTTGTGGGCGCCTCAATGACCGGTTAGTTATAGGTTTGAATCCAAAAGTAGTTTCTTTACATATACAAGGGTAAGGCTGCGTGTAATGACCCTCATCGGTACCTTGGTTATAAGTGTTTACTAAGAAGTATATCAAAATAGGCCCTTATATAATTCAGTTACCTGTGTCCAAGACTCATGTAATAGTAGCAATGATAGGATATTAAAATAAGTGGGAATTAAAACTATAGGATATAAAAATGACAGAGAGAGAGAGTGTTGTGAAATTACCTTCTGCAATTCCTTTGAGTTTGGGGATTTGGCAATAAAGCGACATCTTCCCACAGTTGAAACCCTTTCTAACGCCAGGTCCAGATCAAGATTTCTGACCTCTCATCCCAAAACCACAACTTGCTCCTTCCCCTATCGATATTTCTCTACCCTTTCTCTTAGCCCTCTTCCTCTAACTCAGTTGCAGCCCCAAATTGTCTAGCCAAAACTGAACATCGACGTTGGGTGCTGCCATGGGGGTAGATAGAGAGGCAACCTTGTTAACCATGGAAATGAGAGGTCTTGCTTGCTGAATCTTCTTCAGCCATGGTTTTGCGGCCAAGGTTTTCACCGTTCCCTTCAATCCCCAAATTGGTGAGAATAGCTAGGGAGTTTCAAGAGGGAAAAACAAAATGAATACACACTTTATAGGGTCGAACAAGCTAAAGCAGATTTGATCTAATACACAAAGTACAAGAAAAATGCATATCTATACCATCTTTTAGTTGGGACTATTGTTCCAAGGCTTGAATCCTTAATCTGTACTCATTATTCTCTCTTTTAAGCTCTGAATTAACCATCTGTAGACAAGCACAACAAAATAAAAGAGAGAAAACAATAAACGAATGCTAGAAGCAAACATTTTTCATCACAATAAAATATAATTGACAAACTGAAGAAAAGGGAATATTGGCTCAACTCAGAATGTACGCACCTGTAATTTGGTAAACTGAGTAGACAATGTGGTTGTCTCTGTCTGAAGTGTTTGAACTTTAAGCTCTAATTCAGAAATGAACCGCATCTTCCTCTATATTGAGCGAGCAACTGATACACGATTTGCCAAAATCATAGAAAAATATTTCACATCCTTAGTTTTATACCCCAAAAAAGAAAGGGACATAAAGATAGTCAAATAGAAGACTATTATTACCTTTTTGCACTAAACAAATCATGAAGTGCATCATCCTCTATCCTGCCATCCATAGGTTCTCCACTAAAGCCATCAGCGTGGTCCATATCATTCATTGGTTCCTTTAACACTAACTGAACCGACTTTTCAAAATATGAGTTCCCTCCCCTAGAAGCCATTTGTGATTTGTAGGCACCAACGAAATGTTGTCAAATAATTGTTAGTATTAATTAATTGAAAATATAAATAATTAAAAAAATATACAAAAAATAAAACCTTCAGATCAACTACATAGGTTTGATAAGTCAAGAAACTTCAAATGTCCATGTAACTTCAAATGTCCTGCAAAAACAAGATTGGTAACACAAAAAGCAGTTTTCCTGTCCACGGAACTTTGTATTGCAAATACAATGCATTTTTTAACACATTTGGTGCAGACAAAAGGAAATACACAATTTTATAAATTTATTGTCAAATAAATGCCAATATTTGTACATTTCTGTTTGTAATGTTAACAATAACCATCAAATTCACCATAGCGCAACATCCTATATCATCTACAGCTTTCTACATCGAATGTTTTGAACTTTTACAAAATATGCTGCCCATTTCTTTCGAATCATTGTTATTGTTTCCATGTCTAATGACATGCCATTAGCAAACCACTACAAAATATAAAAAATACAAAGAATATGTCACATACATGTAAAATGATTGAAAATTATAGTGAAGTACTAATTTACAGTTGTTGAAGCAAACATACCATGATCCAATCATTCTTTAAACACTCACTTTACGATGTTTCACATCCAATGCATCACATAATAGCAACACTCATAGCCTCCACTTTGAACATGGCTCTACATTCAATGCAAATAATAATTGAATCAAACAAGTGTACTGAAGTTACAATCTAAACATCATTAATGATAAATAAGCATTAATTAAATGACTAACCTTTACTACAATCCACTTAGGTGTTCCTTGATCATTTTTACCATCCACAGTGGTCTTTAGTGTCTTCATTGCACTAGTTAGAAAAATAAACCATGAACGTGTATACGATGATAAAAATTGTTCATTAAAAGTTTAGAATACATTAAATGAGTTTCAATATAAAACTTAACTTCTTAATTGCAGTTTTGATATGAATATCAAGCTTTTTACATAATGAACAGAACCAAGCAACAACATTGTTTGTAGGACACAGTATAACCAGCTGCCAATAGGCCCTACATTAAACAAAAATTAGGTACATATAATTAAAAAAAATAGAAGCATTTTCATTAATAGAACTTACCGATTCAAGTAAGCTCCTAGGTACACCTCTCGTTGAGATTCCTTGACCCATGTTTGTATGTAATGTTCACATTCAGCGCGTTGGTCCTTTGCATGGTGTATCGACTGCTCAAGGAATCCATACACCGAAGCATGACCCAAACTTGAGCTCCACTCATCCATAAACGTATTTTGATAAAAAAAAATACATGAAAATTGATAGTGATGCATATCATAACGAATATTAGTTATTAATGAATCATATTAAATTTACTTACATCATCCATAATTGTAGTATAGCTATGTTCAAACATTTGTCACCTTCTATTATTTCATTTACATCATAATATGTCAAGAAGAAGGATGCATCTACATTTGGAATCCAAAATTTATTGGAATCCCACATCAACTCAACAGGCTTCTCGTAAATGTCATATAGGCTCTTAATCAACTGATGCAAAGGATCATCTTCAAAAACATTATTTGCCCTTTGAACTGGTTCAGGTAGTTTCTTTGGAGTAATATAAGACTACTATATGGTTAATGAAAACAAGAATTACAATAATGTCAGTAACTAAGATATATCGATGTACGCAAATCATCCAACAAATATTAAAAAATAAAATTTACCTTTTGTGACACAATTTTCACAAGATTTGTTGGCCATGTAATGAATGTTTGAAGGGCCTGCCTGATGTAACACCCTGAAATGTTATTAATTATAAATCGATGTTTGATTGTGTTTAGCTTGTTGTTTGAATATATGTTTCACTTGAATGATTTGAAATATGACTTGAATTAGTCATGTGTGAATTTCTTGATGTGGATGTTGAGTTATGTGGAGTTTTGTTGAGCAAACTTGAAATTATGAGATTCTAGATTTTTGCCTAAACCTAGTTCAGTAAGGTCATGATCCCGGATTTGTTAACCGTTGGATCGTCTTCAAATTTTGTCTGAAGCTTCCTAGGATATGTTGCCACAGTCCGACCGTTGGGATTCTGAAAATAACAACTTGGGGTCTCTCTCTAAGCGCGAATGGCGTGCTAAACGTAATTCCCACCGAGAGGAAGTTGCGCTGAGCGCCCAGAGGTGCGCTAAGCCCAATTCCAACTGAGAGGAAGTTGTGTTGAGCACACAAGGGTGCGCTAAGCCCGCCCTAGTGCAGAGGGGGCTGCGCTAAGCCTAAATTCTTGCATTAAGCGCAAGAAGTGGACTTCAGCTTAGCGCGACAGTCTCGCTAAGCGAAATTTGCAGGTTATAAATACGTCCTCAGCGTGAAAAACACGATTTTTCACTCTTCTCTTCTCCAAAAATGCCACCCAAAGCCTAAAACCTCATTTTTCACCACCCAAGACCACCGGTGGTCGCCGTAAGCCGCCGTTGCTTGCTGTTGGAGCCCCACACCAAGAGGAACACTTTAATCAGAGTAGAATCCTCCTCAAAGATTCGGTGGAGAAAATCCCTCAATCCTCCATTTCAAAGTTTCTCTAAGGTAATGTTGACTTCTAAACCTTCTCCTAGCTAGTTTGAGTTCCTTTAAGTGTCTATTATGTGTTGGGTACTATAATAGGGTGTTTTTACACTTCCTTTGAAAAACCCTAGAGAATGAGACATTGTAAAAGTTATCTTTTTATAACATTGAGGTTATTTTTGCGCCATTCACTGAACCCCGGTCACATTGGCGTGATCGGAATTTCAAAATGATGTTTGCATTTGTAGAATCCGAAACACCCCTCAGCCCTTTATGTTTTGACAGAGGTATTTGACCCCGAATGTTGCCTTTGACCTATTTTTGAAATCCATACTAAATTCCTTTCCTTTTGACATAATAGAGACTTGGGTTGGACCGACAAGCGTGAACGAGAGAGAGACCTCTAAGTGATGCAAAAAGGAACCGATGGGGAGCTCATGATAGGTGAGGGGAGTTTATTATAAATTTACTGTTTCTAAACCATGGTTAGGGTTAGGGAATGTAGCTATGAGAATATATGCCTGTCCCTGTTGCATGCTGAATTTTTTTCTAGAAAACCATGTTTTCGATGAATGGGATGTGATATATATATACAGTTGATGAATAAAATTATTATCCTTATTTGACTTGTGTTGTTTGAAGACCTGGGGAGTGTGAATCTCAGGCATGAAAGATATATGTACATGCGGAATGTGACTTACTGTTGATGTTGCTATTGATGACTTTAAATTGATATGTGATGATGTTGATATGGAATAAGACTGTTGTTGTTGTTGATCACGTCATTGAGACGAGATGATGTTTATGTTGAGAATGATATTAAAATGAAATGTTGATGATGTTGGAAATGCATTGAGATGATGCATGTTGTGTATTTTCATGGGAGGGGTGCATTGACCTTGTTAGATGTCCCTGGTGGGGGAAAATAGAGTGGTTAAAGAGTTTAAACATCTCTGAGGGGATGTTTAGGATCTTTAATTCATCCATGATCTTTGTACTTGATGGTGCTCATGTTCATACGTTGTATGTTGTGTATGTTCATGGGGGGTGCATTGACCTTGTCGGATGTCCCTAGTGGGGGAAAATAGAGTGGTTAAAGAGTTTAAGCATTTCTGAGGGGATGGCTTAGGATCTTTAACTCATCCATGGTCATTGTACTTGATGGTGCCTATGTTTCATGCCTCATATGACACGGGAAATAGTATAAACTATGGTAGTATGTACTTTGTACTACGGGGTGCGTCACCTGGTAGGGAACTCCCTTGTGGCCCAGGCTGATCACCGGGGGGGGGGGGGGGGAGTTACGGTGCATGACTGGGTGGCCTCGACAATTACTGCATAGTTTCCCTAAATGAGGTGTCGTGTGGACACGCTTAGGCTATTTCCTTGGTTGATGGTATGTACCACATTGCATCTGAGAGTTGAGGTCAGGTGCATGCATCATTCTGAGCAGTATTGATTGGATCCATGGATGGATGATGAATAATTGTTGAATGTGGATGATGAGTAATTGTTGAATGTGGGTGTTGAATAATGAATGTTGTGTAAGCTCGTGATGTTTGCCTATGTTTTCTTGCTAATTGTGATTATTTGGATTTAGCATTGGTTCTTTTTATAATGAACTCACCCTTGAAATTTTTTATCGTGTGGTTGATACCTATGATGATCGCGAACCTTTCGTGGGAGCAAAATGACAGCAGTAGGGTGTAGGAAGTGAGATTCTGTTGAAGAGCCACCGAGCTGACGTGATGATGTTGGGATTATTTTGGGAGAGAGTTGTGTTTTGTTAAATCAACTCTTCCATAGTTGGTTCCATGATTCTTTTGTTGAATTAAAGATGTAAATCACATATTTGAATTATATGTATGATCAAGTTTAATTTCCATTATATGAATGATCTGTACTAAGTTACTATACTAATATATATGTATCCACTTAAGTAATGTGTGTTGTTTGGTGAATGTATGTGGAGACAAAAATTACTTTCATTTTTTTATAAAAGCAAATTAATGGAGTTTTCATTTAAAATTTGAAATAATCGCGATTTAGAATGGTGATATTGTAGCGACGAGGCGGGTCGTTACACCTGACATACTGTATTTCTGATGTCGGGAATGGGACTTAGGCATCACCATCTAAAACTTTTTCAACACTAACCCTTACCACATCATTAGCATAAGCCACATTGTGAATGCAAGACCCCCCCTCATATATTTTCCCCAAGGCCACCAACATAGTACAATTTTCTCATTGGACATATAACCCCATAGTCGATATTACACGACCATCATGTTCCTCGCCTAATGGGTTCACAGCAGTTTCAGTATTGCTCCCTTTGGTGCTAACACATGCACCTAATGCCTGTATATCCACCTCAATAAGGGGTAAGTACTGCGACTCCATTTGGGAAAACTCAATTTTTATGGCCTCCTTCAACTCCTGCTTTAGTTTCTCCAGACTCTGCTTATTTTCTTCTTCAATCTCATTCCTTACTTCTTCCTTGAGGTTTATGATAATCTCATTCCTCCATTCTTCCTTAAGGCTTCCAATTATGTCAGCCAAATGTTGTTGGGATATTGATATAGAGGAACTGCTGGAGCCATGTGATGCCTTACCATAATATTGATTGATTTTCATACCAGACCCCGCTACACGAACACGACCTAGATGCTTTGGTCGCCCAATGGCAGTATTGAGTATGTCGTCCCGACCATGGGGAACAAAACCTCCTTGTATCATCTTCTCTTGTAATGACTCCTATAACAAGAATGGCATATAAATACATCAAATGAGGTGATTATTATAAAAAAACAAAAATTAGATTCAAATTGCTAGTCTACCGTCAACTCACAATTCTATCAGATATTTCTTATGCCACCTCAAAAGTCATCTGCCCATATCGCTTTGTGCAAGCCATTTTCCATTTCACATGTCTTCAATGGGAGAAGGAAGGTCCTCAAGCAGTGGTGTATTCTCAATCAACATTGCCTCGAATTGTTTTTTCTTTCTTTTCTCCTCAACTAGTTTTTTCTCAAGCAAATCATAACCCCCATGAGATAGTACATGGGGGCAGTCATTGTGTGTTTGAATTTGTTGTGCCTTTTTCCTAATTTCATGTGATACACCATATAATATTTCCATTTAATTCACTAAAATAAATTGCTATATTTCTATAGCTTATTTAAATTAAAAGTTACAAACATATAACCTTCCAGGTAGGGGTCTTGCGACTTGCAGCAACTTCAACCCATGTTTGCTGATCCATACCATATTTTACAGAAGGATCTTGTTTGCATTGACCGTCAGTGTCAACATAGAATAATTTAGTGGTTAGCAAAGACTTAAATTGCCTCCATCTAGTGGCCAACATGGACATCACCTTCTTCTTGGCCTTTGAGGCTTCTAGGATAGCAAATTTAGCCTGCATAAAATATTCAACATGTAAAATTTAGTGCATGTACACATTTTGAAATATAAATACCTACAAAAAAAATACATGGGACTGTTAACTTGACTTACCAAAATGTCATCCCATACTAGGTCCTTTAGAGTTTTCGACACATCTCTGCAATTGCTATGTACAATAGGAATCTTTTCTCGAGCTACGTTCCTTAAATAGTTGTGGAACTTTTGTTTTACTGGGCTTGATCCTCTTCTAGTTGCAGGGTTGACAGTAACCATTGGTCTAGGTTGATCTAAGGTTCTTAAAGTTAACCTTCTAAGACGTGTGGATTGTCTTGTCTACTTAGGCGTAGCCTCCGAATTACCATCTGAATGCGGAGGGGGCCTTGGCGGTGTTCCCATGACCCTAAGCAAATGAAACAAATTGATTAATGTTCTAGGATATAAAAAAAAGCATCTACGTAACAAATTGTAAATATGCACATTACATAAATTAAGAACAAATAGCATAATATCGTAAACATTACATTAATACAACGTAGTTAAGCATGAATGTTCTCCCATAAACCTTCATCATGATCATTATGAATCACATGTACATCATCAACCTTGGGTTGCTCACATATGGAAGGAATTTTTATGGAAAAAGGAGGAGTCTCACAAATGTCAAACGTTGCATCATCATTTTGTTCCCTAATGCTACTTAGTCTTCCTTGTAGAACCACTGATAATCTAGAATCACACGGATCTTGGATGTAAAACACTTGCCTAGCTTGTTCTGCCATAATGAAAGGTTCCTCCTTGTAGCCCACCTTATTAAGGTTCCTCCTTAATAGCAAAAGATAAGTAAATTTTAAGATAAGTAAATTTTAAGATAAAATACATGTTACGTAAAAAAAAGATAAATTATATCTTAAACATTAATATTATTATATATGTCCTTGACAGAATTTAGGTCAAGCTTCCGCTACTGGGGCTCTTCGAAATTATTGAGGCAATGTTCTGCTATATTATGGGCTTGTGGGGTAGCTCATGCTAAGCTTTGGGCTATCTAATTGGGCTTCCATTACTTAGCGACGTGGATTTAAGGAGCTGATGATTTTCATTTACTTAAAAAAAATTAAAGTTTTAAAGTATATTATGCTATTTCGTGGAAGAATTTTTTATAATCACTACAGGAACATTTTATGTTCTGTCCTTCAATATACCAATCTATATAAGTCTCATCACAATCAGGGAAGGGAAAAAATGATCACTACATGACACCTTTTATTTACTATTTAGCAAAGCTGCTTCTTGGTAACGTTCTCAAGGAAGGAACTGTAATTTCTATCAACCCTCTTGTGATTTGGGCTTGGGCAGGACTCCTCATCAATGCCATAACTGTTAATGATGTTTACTTCTCTTTAGCCATAATAGTTTATTATTTTTGCTTTGGTGGGTGACACTATGTGTGCGTGTACATTTGCAGTAGTAGTGGTAGTGCAGCAGAAAAGATCATGAACCACGTGCACACTCTAATTTCCATCACACTAGGTACTACTTACTAATAATAGCTATTATATCATTAATTTTTTCTTTATATAAAAATAATCAAATCTCTATCTACATGTCTCCTTAACCCTTTTCTCTCTCTTTCTCTCTCACCAAATCTCTTCTCTTTATAAAAAAAAGCCTTTTTTGGAATGAATAAATTAACAGATATAGACAGCGTGTTTTGAGTAGAAGCAGCTCGGATAACTTAAATTTTTGGAATGAATAAATTAACATACCGTAAATTTTTACTCTCTGGTTTATTTGAGTGAGTTTTAGATGTTATTTTGAAAATAATAATTTTTTTTTGTCAAATTCTTTTTAAAATTAATATATTATATTTCTATTAATTTGTTTAACATGTTATAGATGCAAAATATTCATGGATAGATATTGCTTACGTATCACAAAATTCCTTAATCTTATTTGAGCTTGTCTTCCGTCTAGGTAAACAACAATTAAGAAATTATTTGGGGATACGTATACAATTTTAATATCTTATATAAGCTCATGGATAGATGTTTCAGGTACGTACAAATATATAATAAGCTTTCAGGCACACTTTTTGGTTAAGTTTTTAAGAAAGTATTTTTTAGCTAACTGTAAGAAGTTTTATGGAGAAAGTTATTTAATTACTTATGATATAAATTTTCATTATGTAAATTTTTACCTGAATAAGTATGTATTTAAGTTATTTATTCATGATTATATATATATATAAACATATAAATGTTTGGAATAACATACTGAAAATGAGCTTATCTTTCTTAGTACCCAAACCATGTAATTGCCTATGGCTTGCCCCTATGTCTGCAGTTTGGTATTATTAAATGCACTTAAGATCTAAAATTATAAATTTCCCTGTCTAGTTTTCTGTACAAAAGGCAATATATTGCTAGGCGTAAATTTAATCATATTATAAATTTTTATTTATTTTTTTAACAAATACATTCTAAGACAGTTCTATGAGAGAATCGTCTTAGAATGTCTACATTCTAAGACGGTTTTCTCATAAAACCGTTTTAGAATCCTCAATATTTTTTTTTTTATAAAAATACATTCTAAATCCTAAATTTATTCTATATTCTAAGACGGTTCTTTAAAAGCCGTCTTAAAAAAGCTGCACATTCTGAGATGATTCTGAGAAAAATAACCGTCTTAGAATGTATAGTTTTTCTTAGACGGTTTTTTAAGAACCGTCGTAGAAAGTTTTTGACTTTCTACAATGTTGGCTACAAGTACGGTTTAAAACCGTCGTGAAAAGTGCCTTAGAACCGATGTAAAATCATTTTTTTATAGTAGGGTTTTATCAAATTTTCAATTAGACCCCTAAACTTTTTTTTTCTTTTTGAATTAGGTCTTGTATAATTACCTTCACGAGAAATTAACAGTAGCTAAACATCTAATTTGATGTGTAAATAGTGGACTTGTGCTTTCAGAGTGAGTTATTTGTGTTGTTAGTACAACCAAATCAATTGTGAGAGATTTTTTTGCAGAGTTTTAACATATGTTAATAACTAGTTCCATGCAAGGCAAAATTGTCTATGAAAATATACACAAGTCTCTTGTATGCGAAGTGTATATACCTTTTAAATAGTTATGAGAGGGGTACATGAAACAACGAGAGGATGAGTGATGAAGGGGTAAAGGGAAACAACAAGAGGATGAGGCGTGATTCGAAAGGAAGATGAAGGGAAGTCAAACTGAGGAAAAAAGGGAGGCAAACGATGAGGGGTGGACGGAGGTGAAAACCAATACTGTTTAAAAGGGTACTAGATAATGATTTGTATATGATGTTACAGGGATATTGATTAGGTAGTACCCCTCTTAATAAGGTTTTGGGTGCACCTACTTCTTTTTTCTGGGTACATAGCTATTGGGTGTAGGGTTCATATTGCTTTCATGTGGTCTATATCTTTGTGCCTCTCAAATCTTTGCTCAAATTTCCTACTATGAAAATCTAACAAACTAGCTAGTATATTCATGTTCTTTTTCATTTAACAATTTCAAAACATAAATCACATAAAAATGTATATAATTGAGTTTATCTCATGGTATTTCATCATGTTAATGCATTAAAACATATCAAGTAATTCTATAAATCTACAAATAATGCAAATTTGTCGATTCTTACATAAATCAAACTGAAATAGTGGGTTTAACTAGAAATGCTAGTTTTTTTCCTCTTCTTTTAATCCAAAGACAACACAATAAGAAAAGTGATCCCAGCTAAATTGATACCACAAACTCGATCAATAATTTTCAATTCAAGCTATAAAAATAAACATTATAATAAAGAGGTTAAAAAACCATAGCTAATGTGTGACACTAACAAAATCACATTTAAATGTACAAAAAGTTAAGGTGCCATTTTTAATTGAATAATATTTCACATAAAAACCTAACGATACGCCCTTAAAAGAAGAGAAAAAGAGAATAAAGAGATGTCATGTTATATATCAATTTACCTGAAAATAAGAAAAATATGTCATGTTATATACTAATAAAATTACATATGCATAAGCCCCTTTTTTAATTCATGCGAAGAAACAACCAAGTTAACTGATAGGATTTGTCAGTTATGTAATTTTTTTTCTTCTCAAAATGCATCTATGTACCTACATATAACTGATACAATTTGTCAGTTATGAAGTAAGTAATTTATTAATTATTTATTTTCCTGATAAATGCATAAAACCGATAGCATCCATTGTACAGTAAGAGAGACCTTTCTTGCTAAAGATGTAGACATAATCCCCAAAATCACATTATATCCAATCACAACTCAACAACACCAATTTCATCACTTTTTTTCAGGTGGTTCCTCTCTTTGTAAAAAACAAAAAAAGAATTTATTAGCAATTTTGTTTAAATTCATTTCTTGAAGCATGGTCACTTGCTTTTTCAGCTTGCACTTAGCTGCTCTTTCCTACAATTATTAATTTTTTGTGATGAGTTGGTTTGTTTATTATTATTTCTTCTCTTCTCCTTGTTACACTCACAAGAAAAAAGGGAGAAAAAACAATTTTTTTTTTGAATAAGTCTTTCTCTACCCTCAGTTGCTCTCAAAAACTCTTGACCCTTTCTTTTGTTTCCTAATTCGGTTAATACTTATCAGTTATCACATTCATTGTGTTTGGCTTCTCTTGCTTTCCCTATTTTATTTTTCTTCTCACTAAAAGTTCCATTTTTTTATATAATTTTTGGGGTTATTATTGCTTTTTGTGATTCTGTCTCAGTTCTTGTTTGGTATCTTAGAGGGAAATTCATTGGGTTTCCAGGGTTTTATCTTGTTAGAATTTAGACCAATTGGATAACAGATAATAATCTTCATTCAACATCAATTGGGTTTTATATTTTTATCAAGTGGCTCTTTTTCTAGATTATGATTCCCTTCAAAATGCTTCTAGATTTATCCTTAGACTTAGTATTGTGGTAAAACCTTTCACTTTTGTTATCATTTTCTCTCTTCTACCTTATATTCCTCAATTTCCACTAATTAAGTTTCTATCTTCCCCTGAATAAGCCCAAATTTGATTGTGTAAACCAATAGCTTTTTGCTTGTACAAAATTGAATTGATGAAGTGGGAAAGTATAACCCTCTCTTCTCCTACACCTTGCACTCCAAACTCCAACACCAATTGGTTGGTGATGGAGGATAATAATAACAAGAGCACAAAATGGACCTCTGAAGAGAACAAGCTCTTTGAAAATGCTCTTACAGTGCATGATAAGGACACCCCGGATCGGTGGCACAAAGTGGCTGATGTGATAAGGTAGTACAAGGAGTTGGAAGTAGATGTTAGCAATATAGAAGCTAGTTTGATTCTAGTTCTTGGCTATAATAGCATTGCTACCTCACCCTTTACCTTAGATTGGGTGAACACTCCTGGCTATGATGGGTTTAAAGGATGTGGAAAAAGATCTTCCTCGGTGAGACCGATTGAGCATGAAAGGAAGAAAGGAGTGCATTGAACTAAAGATGAACATAAGTAAATTTTTTACCTTTTGCATTTGTTTTGATACATGTTATTTTTATTTGGTAACTTCACATATAGATTTTAATATATGATATAACGATCAACTAGGAATGCATATCTGTTTGAGAGCATGGTGATTGTGTGAAAAGATAGAATTGGTGGATGGAGTTTAATGTTAATTAAAGCTAGAGGTGTAGGGACAAGAATTCTGTGTAGATATTAAAGGGTTGGATTTTATGTTTTTTTTCAAATGATAAGTAGGTCTTTTGGGTGAGTTTGATAGTTAAAAAAAAATTGTGTTCTTTACTTCTAGATTTGGAGTTTGAACTTCCCTTTGATGTTCCCTCTAGATTGTTTCTATTGGGTTTGAAGAAGTATGGGAAAGGTAATTGGAGAAATATATTTCACAATTTTGTTAATATAAGAACTCCAACACAGGTTGCTAGTCATGCTTATAAGTACTTCATACAGTAGCTTTCAAGAGGCAAAGACAAGAGGAGGGCTAGCATACATGACATAATAATAGTGAATCTCACAGAAACCATAACACTTCATCAGAAGACACCAATAGATCCACTTCACCACATGTGCTCTCACAAAAACAACAACCAAATTCTACTCCTACAACACCAAGAACTCATTTTCAGTGGAGTAATCAGTCTAACATAGGAGTAGCTATGACTCTCAACCCTGCTCATGAAAAAGTCTTCATCTCTCATTATAGTGCTAACTCCTTTGGTGTTAAAATTGAGGGATAGAATCTTCATGAGCGTTCTAACTTGGGACCTTAGACACAGAACATGGTTTTCCAAATGCAATAGTCCTCTCAACACTAGTTCCATGCATTAACACTTGTTGGTTAGTTATTATGAACTTGAAGGAAGGTACATACATTTGTTTCTTCAACAAATAAGAACTTCCTGAAGGGAGTGACAGACAACCAAGTCCCCAACGTTGGTTTTGTTTGGTTTTTATATGTTTTCTAAGAATAATGGATTTCAAGCCCCGTGTATAATTAATGAAATGTTTCAACTTAGAGGCAAAGAGGCACTTCAAATAGTATGGGGAAAAAAAGAGGCACTTCAAATTTGATAACTAGTTGAGCATATTTGTATGTGGAGGATACTCTTGCTGCTATTGAGTTCAAAGCAAAATTTATTTGAGAAATACATAATGGGATACCTTGGCAATGGTTAGTTAGGTAAGACTAATGTGTATGGTGATATTGTGAATTGAGCTTGATTCCTGCATAATATCCTCTCTGATGAACTTTAAGTGTCTTTAGGTATCTTAGGTCCCATAGAGAGTCAAAGATCCTTATTATTGTGATTAAAAATAAAAATAAATGATAATATGCATCAAGAATTTAACAACCCCTAAGCCCCTACACAACAATAAAGTGATTCCATGACAAGGGTAAATTAAAGTTTATGTATGCCAACAAGTTATTAAAAATAAATATCTTTGGAGCATGATTCACTTCGTGTAACTTTTTGAACTGCGTGGAGAACCTGTGATTTTCTCTAAAGAAAAGGAGTTAACTAATGACATTTGTAACAAAAATTAAGTACTAGAACCCACTATTAATATGATGAGACAAAAGTAGTTCAATTTGACATTAAGTTCATAACTGCACCCAAAAGATTATTTCAATTGAAACCCAAAAGATTATTTTTATTTTTGTGATTGGAAATGAAAACATAAGCATTTTCCTTGGACAAGTTTTCCAAAAATGGCTGTGGAGTATGATGCAATCCTACCCCGCAAGGGCATTGGATAGAAGACTCCAAGTAGATTGGGCCAGAGATCCAAGGGAAGGCCCTAGGGTTCTCATGAGCCTTAGGGTAGATTTCGAGCCCATGGGCTAAGTGATGCAATCCTACCCTGCAAGGGCATTGGATAGAAGACTCCAAGTAGATTGGACCAGAGATCCAAGGGAAGGCCCTAGGGTTCTCATGAGCCTTAGGGTAGATTTTGAGCCCATGGGCTAAGTATGAGCCCGCTTATCTTTATAAATATTAGAATAGGTTTTTTCCTTCGTTTAGGCCTTGTATTTTGGCCATTCTAGTAGTATAGGGTTTTAGTCTTGTATTTCGAGGCATTTTGAGTAGTCTTTGTAGTAGGGACTTTTTTTGTATTTTCATGTATTTTGTCATGGGGGTGAGCTTAGCTATTATAGGGGGTGTGTAGCTAAGTTCTAGCTTCTCATCTCAAGGAGGTGAGCTTATCTATTAGAGAGGTGTGTGTAGCTAAGCTCTAGCTTCTTTAGGAATCTTTTCAAAGAAGCTTCTCAAGGAGGTGAGCTTAGTTATTAGAGGGGTGCGTGTAGCTAAGCTCTAGCTTCTCAAGGAAGTTTTCTCAAAGAAGCTTCTCAAGGAAGTTTTCTCAAGAAAGCTTCTCAAGGAAGCTACCTAGTCTATAAATAGAAACATGTGTAACACTTGTTGTAACTTTGGATGAATGAGAGTCTTGTGAGATATACTTCAAAGTTCCACTTCTCTCCCTATTTTATTCCTTGAATTTCGTGCTCCCCCCTCTCTCTTTCTCTCCCTCTTTCTTTTCCTCCATTGAAGCATCCTTACAAGCTTCTTATCCAAGGCTCATCTTGGTGGTGAAGCTCCTTCTTCCATGGCTTATTCCCTAGTGGATGACGCCTCCTCTCACCTCTTCTCCTTTGTCTTCCGCTGCATCTCCATGGTGGAAAATCACCATTAAAGGACCTCATTGAAGCTCAAAGATCCAGCCTCCATAGAAGCCCTCACAAGAAAGCTTCCATCAAGTTCCCTCCACCTTGGAAAGGATTTGACCTCAAATCCCGAGGTTCTTCATACTCTGGGCTCCTTCCCTCAACACTTGTAAAAAGAACAAAAACATATGTATTTGTGGTGTTTGGTATGTTGAAGTAAGGTAAGGTCTGAAAACCCATTTCCTGGGCATCTTCCCATGAAGGAACATGGTTTCTCACCAACTTAATAAGTGGTGCTACAAATATAGAAAAATATGGGACAAACCTTTTGTAAAAGTTTGTTAAGTCATGGAAGCCCCAAATTTTTCTTATACTTGGTGGAGTGGGCCACTCAGGAATGACCTTTAGTCTTTTAGGGTTCATGAGAACCCCTTGATCACTATTTGAAAAATTAAGAAAAGTAACGCAATAAAACATACATTTTTCTGTATTTTCATATTGATTATTCCTACCAAAAAGTATGACAAACCTAAGGTGTCCCATATGAGTACCTAAGTTTGTATTGAAACTAAAAATAAGAACAAACCTATCTAATGGGTCCCTATGTACACACACCATGAAGATGTTAGGTGTACGAGTGATTTTACAAAAGAGGGTTGCACCACTCAAAACATTCATCATACCACCTATTTTAGGGACTTGGTGCCTAATAATACCTATTTTGGGCACCAACAAAGCACAAAGATTTAAGCTCTTGCGAACCAAACCCTCATCCAACAACTTCTTTACTTGAGGAATAAACTCAAGCCCAAGAGGTGTGGCGATGCTAGCAAGTGTCTTTTTACAAAAGAGAAAATGTGGAGGTTGTCTAAGAGTGAAAGTTTCTTTAATGTTTGTCTTTATTGTAAAATGAGTTTCCTTATTGGCTAACCTCTTGGAGGAGACACTTACCTCCTTACACTTCTCTTTAACCACTAATGGTTGTCCATCTTCTTGGGGGTAGATTTCTTCACTAGATTCTTCCCCTTTTGCTTCTTCACTTTCACTAGAGGAAGGTGAAGTAGTAGCCTCATCTTGGCTACTATAAATGTCTTGGCCCCTCATAATCATGGTTTTTGTGGTGGGGCATTGAGAAGTAATGTGTCCTCTTCCAAGACATTTAAAACACTTTATAGAGCTAGTTTTCTCTTGCATACTAGCCTTAGGGGCTTGCTTTTCTATTGCCTTCCCCTTATCATCTTTGGGCTTAGAAGGTGTCACCCATAAGGTGCATTGACCTTGGTCTTTCTTTGGATAAGAGTGAGAGCCATAAAATTTTGAAGTAGACTTCTTTTTAAGTTGTTGCTCTACCCTTATTTCCCAATCTAAGTTAGCCTCTACATTGTCCTTCCCATGGAAGTATGAGAGGTTAATGTTAGCCTCTTGAGGCTTTCTTTCCTTTTCTCTTCTATGGGAGTGAGGTCTAAGATGTGACCTATGCCTTCCTTCGTAATAGTCACGAAGTTCTTCACTTAGGCTCGTGCAAGAGTTATGACTACTATAAGAGGCATGTTTTTCTCTTTTCATTTCTTTCATTATTTTTCTTCTTTCTTCCTCTCTTATTTTCTTTCTTTCATCTTGACTTATTTCTTCCACTCTTTTTTTTCCTTTTTCTTTTCTCTTGTGTTTTTTTTTTCCATAACTTGAGGGAACTCAACTCATCTAAGATTCTAGATAAAGGGTCTTTATGACTAGTACCCTCGCCATTAACACTAGATGAATGATGACTCATGTTGGTTCCTAAGTTGTGGTTCTTTCTTGTTGGAGGTTTGAAAACAAAAGGTAAAAGAAACTATGGTTGAAACTAGCCAAAATAAACACTAAAAGAGGTCTGAAAGATAAGGTAAACAACTAATTGGTAAAAGGAAAGCTATCTAGGCGGTTTGGCAAGAAATGTAAACTAGGAAAATCCTAAGAGTGTTTGGATGACCACATTCAAGGTTCCCAGCAAAACACTCACTATCCTAAGGAAAAATTGCCTAAAATTATTACACACAAATGGAAGTTTGGTAACCTATTGGAGGCTCCCAACACACTTCCAATGAAAGGCCTTTTTGTTACAAAACTTGAAAGCAATGAAGGTAAGTAAATTGCAAATTACAAAATTACAAAACGGTCCTCAATTTTGGTGGTTGTTCTCTCTTTGGTGATTCACTCAATTTTGAATTCTTCTTAGTCCAATAGCTCTTAAGGTGGTTGGCCCTTTTTTCTTGACTCAAATTCTTCAAGGGATGGCACCAATCCTCCTTCCAATTCCCTATATGGCAACCCACAAACAAGGAAACAAAGAGACAAGCAATAACCAAAGACAAAAAAAAAATGAAATGAAAGCTAAACCAATGGATTTTTAACAAGACAATTTTTCAAGGATTATTCAACAATTAAAGCAATGAAAAGGACATAGAAGCAAGCTAGGACTCAGAGAAACTTAGAATGGCTCTAGAGTAGAGTAAAAAAAAACTAAAAAAAAAAGACTAAAAAAACCTCTAGCTTTGGCACTTGTCTTCACACTAATTTTCAATTGAAATTTTGGAACTAAGATTGGTATAACATAGGCACCAATTGTAGAATAAATTTTGAGCCAAAACAACAAGCACACTTCCCTTTTTTTTTTTTTTTTTCCTGGATACTGATTTTCTTGCCAACTTATGTGATTTTTCGTATTTTTTCCTTTTATCCAAATCACTTGTTTCTTTTTTGGTAACTTTTTTCCAGATGTCTAGAAAATTCAGTAAAAAGTTCAGCTCAAAATTCTAAGTAACCAATTCTCAGTAATTTTTACAAATTTGTATGTCCAAGCTGCCAGCACAAGCGATTTTGTTTTTTAAGCATGGTATATTGATTGCCTTGGGCTTACTTTCAACCTTCCTATGTATGTTGAACTCACTAGGATTGTTTACCACAGTTTTAGGAGTTCAATATTCACTTAGGATCAACATTTCAGCCAGCAATTCAATCACCAAAACTCAAATTCACAATAGACACAATCATAAGGAAATCTAAAAGTTCAAGAAAAGCTTCACAATCAAAGACTCTCTAAGAATTTTGCATGAACATGTTAAGGACTAATTAACATGAAAGATTTGACTCAAATCAAATAATAGGCTAAAAGAATTTCATACACTCATGAGCCAATGAGTTAGACAAAGAAACAAGAAAATAAAATTCAGCACAACATAAGAAATCTTATGTGACAAGTTTCATGACTAGACATGACTTCTATGACAAAACTACAATAGGTGAACAAGTCACTCTAGATTTTTGAGGTTTTCTTCTACTTTAATATTTTTGTAAGAATTTTATGGTTTAGGTTTCAGCCAGTTAAAATAACAAGACAAAACTCAAAGGAACCTAAACTCAACACAATTCATGGTTCAAGAACAAGAACAAGAAATTTGAACCATAGAAAATAAAATTTAGCTTCTATAGCAAGTTTAATCAGTGAAAACTCTAAAGAATCATGTTAATAAAATTTAGCACAAGACATTTGAGGAGATACATGAAGAAAAAATGAAGAAAAAACAATGGAAGAGAAGGTAAAGCAAAAAATTAATGGAGGTTTAAGGAGCACCTACTTGAAGCTCTCTTGCTCTGATTACCACTTGATGGAAACTTGCTTGTGGGGCTTCTATGGAGGCTGGATCTTTGAGCTTCAATGAGGTCCTTTAATGGTGATTTTCCACCATGGAGATGTAGCAGAAGACAAAGGAGAAGAGGTGAGAGGAGGCACCATCCACTAAGGAATAAGCCATGGAAGAATGAGCTTCACCACCAAGATGAGCCTTGGATAAGAAGCTTGGAGAGGATGCTTCAATGGAGGAAAAGAAAGAGGGAGAGCAAGAGAGAGGGGGGAGCACGAAATTGAAGGAAGAAAAAGGGAGAGAAGTTCAACTTTGAGTTGTGTCTCACAAGACTCTCATTCATCAAAGTTACAACAAGTGTTACACATGTTTCTATTTATAGACTAGGTAGCTTCCTTGAGAAGCTTTCTTGAGAAAACCTCCTTGAGAAGCTTCTTTGAGAAAACTTCCTTGAGAAGCTTCTTTGAGAAAACTTCCTTGAGAAGCTAGAGCTTAGCTACACACACCCCTCTAATAACTAAGCTCACCTCCTTAAGAAGCTTCCTAGAAAAGATTCCTAAAGAAGCTAGAGCTTAGCTACACACACCTCTCTAATAGCTAAGCTCACCTCCTTGAGACGAGAAGAAAAAAAAATCATAAAAATGATTTATATAATAAGCAATATAATTAAAAAAGTGTGGAAGTGTTATATATATATATATATATATATATATATATATATATAAAAGCGAGTATCACATCCTTATCTGATCTTAGTAATTAAATGTTTTCATAGTTTTATGAATGCATTTTATGTTGATAAGATATTAGGATTGGTTTGTAGTTGATGGATTTCCCCTGCAGTTACTTTTTGGTCCACTTTTTCTTTATACAAATATGTTCAAGGAAAATCTGGTTTGCCGAAAAGCGGATTCTCAAGTATTTAAAATTAAAACGGATGAATCTGAGTATCAAACTCAGGAAACTAGTATTAGACAAGGTTAAATTAAGAAATAAGGCATTGTTGAAAGAAATATTGATAATTGATGATTTAGAACAGAGTTAAACTGAGTCTAGGCTAAAAACAGTAAAAATGCAATGTAGAAGCAAGCTTCATTGCTTCATGATGATGAAACAAGATTGATTCATGATGATGAATCAAGATTGATTCAAGGTGTTTTGATGATAACAAAGATGATGACAAAAAGTCCAAGAGAATGATTTCAAGATTGAGTCAAGACCAATTCAAGAATCAAGAGAAAGTTTCATCAAGAAGATTCAAGATTCAAGAATAATCAAGATCAAGATTCAAGACTCAAAGATTCAAGAATCAAGAGAAGACTTAATCAACATAAGTATTAAAAAGTTTTTCAAAACATTGAGTAGCACAAGAAGTTTTTTACAAAATCATTACCAAAGAGTTTTACTCTCTGGTAATCGATTACCAGATTGTAGTAATCGATTGCCAGTGTTTTAAAACGTTAAGATTTTCAAAATTCAAAATGAATAGTCACATTTGTTGATCTGTAATCGATTACACCTTTATGGTAATCGATTACCAGTGACTGTTTTCGAAAAGTTCATTTCCAAAAGTCACATTTCTTCAAGTGACTCGTTTCTAAAGATTCTTTCAAAAGTCATAACTTTTTAAGTAATTAGTTTTAAAGGAATTTCCAAGAGTTACAAGTTTTGACTTGAGTCATAAAGAAACTATAAATATGTGACCTTGGCATGAAACATTTTAATCATCTCATTCATGATCCATCATCTTTTTCAATCATTCTATCTTTCAATCTATCTTTCAACATCTTTTTTCATTTCTTTCAGAACTGGTTTCATCTTCTCTTCATCTTTCTAAAAGTTTTTGTTCAAAACTTTCTCTTCCAAGAAAAGTTCTTTGTTCAAAAACTTGTGCTATTCATCTTTTCATTCTCTTCTCCCTTGCCAAAAAGATTTCGCCAAGGACTAACCGCCTGAATTCTTTTTGTGTCTCTCTTCTCCCTTTTCCAAAAGAACGAAGGACTAACCGCCTGAATTCTTTTGTGTCTCCCTTCTCCCTTGTCAAAGAATTCAAAACGACACAGTCTGAGAATTCTTTTGATTCTTCCCTTTCCCATAAACAAAAGAATTCAAAGTACTAACCTCCTAAGAATTCTTTTGTTTCCCCCTTCACAAAGTTTCGAAGGACTAACCGCCTGAGAACTTTGTCTTAACACATTGGAGGGTACATCCTTTGTGGTACAAGTAGAGGGTACATCTACTTGGGTTGTTGTGACTGAGAACAAGAGAGGGTATATCTCTTGTGGATCAGTTTTAGTGGAGGGTACATCCACTAGGTTGTTCAAAGAGAACAAGGTAGGGTACATCCCTTGTGGATCTTTGCTCGTAAAGGACTTTACAAGGTTGAAAAGAAATCTCAAGGACCGCAAGTCGCTTGGGAACTGGATGTAGGCACGGGTTGTTGCCGAACCAGTATAAATCTCTCGTGTTTGTTTTCTTCTTCCCTACACTCTATATTTTCTGCTGTGCATTTTAATTATTGTTTTTACTTTTAGTAATATTAAGAAGGATAAATTTTAATTAGTAAAGGTTCGTTAATAATTAATTCAACCCCCCTTCTTAATTATTCCAAGGCTACTTGATCCAACATGCAAGTAAGTAAGATTGACAACAGTAGGTAAAGATGTTGGGTCTTTCTAACAAACCAGCTGATGTATATGAAGATGTTTCTCTAATCAATCATGCTTTTGTGTTCTATGCTGTAGCCTAAATTACTAAACCTCGATCCCTAGTTAGACTGAATCAATCCAAGCTTCGTCCTCAGATCCCTCTTATTGGACTAGGCTTAATTTAGATAGCTCTCCTAGGTTTAGACTAACTTAAACTAAGCTTTATTGTCAGATCCCTCTTGTTGGACTAGACTCAGCTTAAATAGCTTACGAAAGTTTAGACTAATTTAGCCTAAGCTTTGTCCTCAAATCCCTCTTGTTGGACTAGACTTAGACCAAACAACATTATTGTAACAACATATTTAAAACCAAAACTTAATCCGAAGATCCCTCATTTAAGACTAAGTTTCAATCCTACTTCATTCAAGTTCTAAGGCAACGGTACATTTTCCAATGCTAAAGTCACCTAACTATGCACACAAGTGGTTGATCAGACCAAGAGCATACAGAATTTAAGCACTAAAAGAAGCATTGAACACAAGAAACACAATCAATTAGATATTAAAGTAATTACATCAACTGTTCTTTACAAATCCCCAACAAGGGTGTTTAGCCAGCCATTACAGAAAAACCCTAACAATAATGAGATTACTAAACCTAGGTATCTCTACAAAAGCTGCTCCTCTTACTGCCTTTAGAGCTCTATTCCCAAAATAGGCACTGTGGTGTGCTCTGGAATCCTCTGCAAAAGTGTTTAAAATTTTGTGTCCAGGGTGTACCCTAATTCTACACAAGACAGGCTTTAAATAGGCTCTGAATTGATGACATTGTGCTTAGCGCCACCCTTGCGCTTAGCGCGAGTAAGTGGATTTGAGCTTTGCGCCAGTCGTGTGCTGAGCCTGGCTGAAGACAACTGCTGCACTTAGCGCACTAATCTTGCGCTTTGCGCATGGCCTTGATATTGATGCTCTGCCAGATTATTCTGTCGCGCTAAGCGCGCTGAAGCTGTGCTTAGTGATGGATGCACGGTTAGCCCAACTGAAGAGGTAAGCTCAACTGTCACTTTTAGCATTTCATTACTTAGCTTCTTTTTCACCTGAAATTGCACAAATTTCATTATTAAATCTAATGGAAATATTCTAGAGGCAGCTTTAACAAGAAAAAAAGATTTACTTACAAACTCCTACAAAAATAATCATAAATTGGGGAACTATACAAGTTTTGAAAAATGTTTTCTATACAAAAGTTAGTCGTATAAGACTACTAACAAACTCCCCCAAATTTACAATTTTGCTTGTCCTCAAGTGACAAACTACAGTGATCACTCAAAATGGTGTTTGCTTCACAGATAAATTCAACTGTATGAATTGAATATCATGGATTGCTTCAATCAATTGATTTTCACAAACATACAGCTTTTCAAAGATAGGAACATACACATTAGAGTCACAACTGAAATAAACTAGTAAGGATGGAAGAAATCAAGGAGGGATCATCAACCACAACCTCATAGTCATTGTTTCACTCAAGCTCAAGTGTTTAGGCTCATTCCATCATAAAAAACTAATACAAGTCCCAACCTTTGCATTTCATCTCATATCATACAGCAATGAACACACAAAATGAATCTGAAGGACTTTCTAGGCTTGTAATGGGGTTAGGCTGCCAACAAAATCATGGTTTTTCTAGGATTCAAAAGCTTAGGTTCTGGAAGTGCATTCATCCATAGATAAAGCTTCACTTTTTCATTCATTCACACCTCATACTTGCCTTTTATTTAGGCACTCAGCTTCATTTCATTATTTTGCAGCATACACACTTATTAATTTCATTTGTACTTACAGTTTTTTTAACACAAGATATATAGAAACATTATGTGTATATACAACAATAGTGTGTGTATGTTATTTACTTTGATCATGTCAATGCTTACCCAGTGCCTCCCCCAAATTTGGAACAAATTTACCTTGATAATTACTCCCCCAAATTTGGGACAAATTTGCTTTCAACCACGCTTCCTACGGATGATGCTCTCCTACAACCTAAGTCAAGGTAGCAGGAGATAACACTGTATAGGCTCAGGGTTCAATCAATCAATAATTCATTCAGCTCAAACTGGGTGCAAGGGATAATTCATTCAAGCACGTGGTCAACTTTTTGAATAAGTGGCTATCACAATCAAACATGGCCTTCATCATCCTCAATTTCATGCATTCAGTCCATACTTCAGAGATTCATGCAAAAATCAATGCTAAATGATAGCTGTTTCTCTCAAAATTTAAGGATCACACTCTCACCGGGATACGTTCAACGCATTCCTTCACAATCAATCTGACAAACTGACTAACATTTTCAGTCATACTTCCAATCACATGCTCATTCTCTTCTAATGGCTACAAGCTTGATCAAAATAATTATCTAATCATTCAAATCCACTCAAATCATACAATTGCTCATTCAAATCATTCTCAAACACTCATTTCATACAAAACAATCCACTGCATATCAAATTCAACCAGTTCACTGTTCAAACACGCTTTTTATACAAGCAAACCACTCAAAGTACTAAAATTTAAATAACTGGAACATAAAAAATGAAATTTAAATGACTGAACATAAATAATAAAATAATTGAAATAAACTAAAATGTTCAAAATTCACAAATTTAAATGTCCTGCTCCTGTGGTTGCTCCTGTGCATGCTCATTAAGATCCAACACTTGAGCAGCTGGTGAATCCTGAGAGATAGGCTGCTCTAACTCAGGTGCTGGTGCAGATGGTATGGCATCATCAGGTATAGGTGCTGGGGATGGCTCTAGAATCAGGGTTGTGGCAGTCTCCTCCTCCTGAGCCATGTGTACACCTGCATCAAAATAGAAGGGCTTAGGGGGAGTGAGCTCAACCTCCCCCTCTACTGCTGCTGCTGGTTCCTCTGGTTCAGGCTCCTGGGCTGCGGAGGCCCCACCCCCTCTAGAAGGAGAAGGTTGGGCTCCTGGCCAGGCCACGTCAAACTTATCCATGCTCATGATGGATGGCAAGCCCAAGCCCTGAAGGCTCTGCATGATAATGGATTGCCCCCTGTGTAAGCTCTAGAGCATGGAGTGGAGCATATGTGGTGTAAATACAAAATCTGATGGTCTTCCAGATAAATGAGTTGGAAGTGGTATTTGAGTAACTGTAGGATGAATAGCTGGAGTTTGAATGGGAGGTACTGGAGCTGTGGAAGAAGAAGAAGTTGTTGTCTCTGGTGGTGCTGAAGTAGTAGGGACCTCTAATCTCTTACCCCTGGCCTTCCTTGGCCCTCTAAATGTCACTGTTGGATCATCTAGATTCCAACAGTTCTTCTTAATATATGCCAAGTTAATGGCAGGGCTCAAGTTCTCCAAGGATCTAGAATTTGATTGGACTCCTCTGGCCTTGCATAGAGCTGTGATCAAGGCAGGGAATCAAAGTCTGGATGTATCATGTTGTGCAGTAAGAGAGATTTGGTGGGAGATGAGGTACCCCAAATTCATATCCATCTTCATAATGATGCCATAAATTAATTTGACTCTGTCTAAGGTGACATCAGATGTGTAGGACGTAGGAATTAGGTTAGAGAAGGAAAGAACACTCCATGTCTGAGCTAAGGTGGTCATGTTCTTCCTTAATATCTTCAACGGCTGCCCATCAGCATTTAGCTCGAATCCCCTCCCTGGGATACAAAGCTTAGCAGCCAACTCTTGAGGATCTGGCCTCAGGAGTGAAAACTTGGAATAAGCACACAAATTTTCCCCCTCTTCTAGAACTACAAGGGTCTTCAGGAATGTATTCAAAGTATCCTCATCAAATTTCACTAGATGACCTCTCACCCTCACCTGCTTAGGTGATTTATCCTCTGGGTCATAGAGGTTGGTGTAAAATTCCTTCACAATGGCAATGTCTATGCTACTGTCATTAAAATTAGTCAACTCCTCATCCCAATGACTTCTTTCAAGTTCCTCCATGAACTCGTCAAACTCGGTGTAATAAACTACCACATTCCTCTCTGGTAGTAGTTTCCTAGGCACAATGATATCAATATACCTCTCCCAAACTTCTAGAGATATAAACCAAGACTGATCATATCTAACTTAGGAAGGTGTAGAAGGAGCCTTCCTTTTGTTAGATGCAATCTGCAAAATATAAGACAACACAAGAGATTAGCACAGGCTATTTTCAACAAAAACATAAAAATAAAATTGAAATTTTGACTGGGCGCTTAGCGCAGCAGGCTGAGCTTAGCGCGCCTTATGAAATTTTACTCAGGTGCTAAGCGCAGCGGACTGACACTTAGCCTGAAGACACAAAAAATATTTTTCTACAGATTAAGCTTAGCGCAGTAGCTGAGCTTAGCCTAAGTCTACAATTTTCAAAACCGAAGAGAGTTGGAGCTTAGCGCAGCATGGCGCGCTTAGCTTATCTCATCAGAATGACACTCAGGCTTAGCGCACAGGGCGTGCTTAGCCTAACTACAAAAACTTAAAAGACAGTGAGAGAGTTGAGCTTAGTGTAGCAAGGCACTTAGCTTAACACACAACAAGGGCTTAGCGCACATACGCGCTTAGCCTTATTCAAAGGAAAACTTACATAAGCATAGTGGCACTTAGCCTGACAGATTAGGCTTAACGCTCAACAAAAATTCTCAAAATCTTAATATCTGAACACTAGTCCCGCTTAGCGCACAGATGCGCTTAGCAAGCTGATCACTTTCGTTCATCAGTGGGGATGAACGCGCTTAGCGCGAGATGGTCCACTTAGCGCGTTCATCTTGAAATCCAAAATTTTAATAGTTGCGATGAACAAACTAAGCGCAGCAGGGGCGCTTAGTGCGTTCATCGCGATTTCCAAACAGAACCACAGGGGTCTTCACCCCTTTTAGCCACATTACCCCTAATGGGCTTCTAAGTTACCTAAAATCCTACATTGACTAACCTTAAAGCTGGTAACCTTAACCTAACAACATACAACTAAGAAAACAAGAAGTCATCTATCCTAAGGTTTGAAGAATGAAAAATGGAAATAGAAAAGTACTCACTTACTTGAATTGTTCTTGAAATGAAGCAAAGAAGATGCAGACAAGCAGTACACACGCAATAGAAATACGCACTTGCTCAAGGTTCACAAAGGCAGAAGCTGAAGGTATTTGGGGTAACACCCAAGTGCCTCAGCCTTTGGTTTTTTTAAAAACTGAAATTCGTATGTCGCACTTAGTGCACAACTGCACTTAGCATGCCCACGTGATGTTTGAGTTTAAAACCCAAGCGCTTAGCCTAGCCTCTCGCTAAGTCGAACTTGAAGTTGTAAGGTCTAGTGAGCATCTGGGGCTTAGCGTAGCAGGCTGCGCTTAGCACTTTCTGCAACACAAAAATTTTCTACAATATGCGCTTAGCTTGAGATGTGAGGCTTAGCATACCATCAAACTTCAACTTACAGTGAGTAGTTCAGGCTTAGCGCAATAGGTGCGCTAAGCGCATTTCCAAGAATTCAAAAACCGTAAGAGATTGGCGCTTAGCGCATCCTGCATCACTAAGCCCAGCTTTAAAGCTTAAGTTACAGAATGGATCTAGGGCTTAGCGCAGGACAACGCGGTTAGCACTACTACAGTAAAATTTTTCCAGAGAAGAAGTGGCACTTAGCACATCATCCACGCCAAGCCCACTACTTAAGGTTCAATTATAGTGAAGATGTTGGGCTTAGCGCAGTGATGTGCGCTTAACTGAACTATTTAGCCAACCAATCAGGGGTCTCTGTGCTTAGCGTAAGCAAGCTTGGCTTAGCGCTGGAGACTGAGCGCTTAGTGGATAGACAATTGCAAAATATTTTCTGAGTCTTTTTCTGTCTATCTTTTCACACAAGCTTAAAACCCCTTGTTCATTACTAAACAAGCTGAAATTAATCACAATCACTAGCAAGGTATCCTAACTACATGCAAGAGATAAGAATGAAAAATAGGAAAGGGAAAGAAAAGCTGGGTTGCCTCCCAGTAAGTGCTCTTTTAACGTCACTAGCTTGACGCATCATTATGTTATTTAGGATCAAACAGAATTCCTACTTCAAGGACCTTCTTCTCAGGTCTCCTTTCCTCCATCACATGCACTTTAAGACAGATATTTTGTCTAGGTGGATCTTTGTCCTCATGGAACAAGTCAAAGCTGATATTCTAATCTTCTATGCCCATCTGTAACATCTTCTTTCCCATGTCCACCACACAGCTTGTAGTAGACATGAATAGGCAGCCAAGAATGAGAGGAATGTCAGCATCCTCTTCTATATCTATGACAATGAAATCAGCTGGAAATATAAGGTGTTTAACCTTCACCAAAACATCTTTAATGACTCCATATGGTCTTGTAATGGAGCGGTCAGCTAACTAAAGGTTCATGCGTGTGGGCATTATCTCTATCTCTCCAGGTCGCCGACACATGGAGAGAGGCATTAAATTGATACTAGCTCCCAAGTCTATGAAAGCTTTGCCTACAACGACCTCACCAATAGAACACGGTATCGTGACAACTCCAGGATCTTTGTGCTTGGGTGGAAGAATGCATTGAATAATAGCACTATAGTTACCTTCCACAACAATTCTATCACTATGGATGTACCAGTTCTTCTTGGTTAACATATCCTTCAAAAATTTGGCATAGAGAGGCATTTGCTAAAGTGCTTCTCCAAATGGCAAAGTAATTTCCAGTTTCTTGAATATATCAAGAAATCTGGCCAAATGTCGCTCTTTATCTTTCTGGGAGGGTACCAATGGATAAGGTATCTCCTTGCATTCAATAGGAGTAGCCTTTCTCTTCTTTTCTATGTTAGCCTCACTCTTGCCTTTCTTCTTCTCAATCTCAACAACCTTATCTTTTTGTTTTTCATTTTTCAACTCTTTTTCTTTTTCTTCTTTTTCTTTTATTTCTTCTTGACAGTCTCTTATTGGTGTCTCTCCTTCTTCATCACCTTCTACTTCCTCAACAATTTCTTCAAGTTCAACTAAATCATCAACCGGTTCCAGCGCCAATTCATCAACCAGCTATTATTTAAATCCCTCCACCGTCTGATTAGCTCTACTTTCCTCCGCTTGAATCGCCATTTTGCTTCTAGTTATCACAGCTTTACACTCTTCTTTAGGATTTTTCTCTGTGTTTGCTGTAAAGCTGTTTGATGGTCTTTCAGCTAATTGCTTTGCAAGCTGACCCACCTAGACTTCCAGATTCTTAATTGCAGACTTGGTGCTCTTTTGGTTAGACATTGACACTTGCATGAATTGAGCTAGAGTCTCTTCCAGCTTCGTGATTCGGTCATAGAGACTTGGCATCTGCTGTTGTGGCCTTGTAGATGAACCACCCTGGTCTCTGTTAAATTGGTTACCAGGGTGATTTTTGCCACTATCTTTGCAGTTGATACTGCTGGTTGTTCTGAAATCCTGGAAATCCACTTGTATTAAAATTGCCTCTAGGCTGATTCCCCATATAATTAACTTCATGTGCAACGTGCTCTTCATTAGGTGATGGAAACTTGCTTGTGGGGCTTCTATGGAGGCTGGATCTTTGAGATTCAATGAGGTCCTTTAATGGTGATTTTCCACCATGGAGATGCAGCGGAAGACATAGGAGAAGAGGTGAGAGGAGGCGCCATCCACTAGGGAATAAGCCATGGAAGAAGGAGCTTCACCACCAAGATGAGCCTTGGATAAGAAGCTTGGAGAGGATGCTTCAATGGAGGAAAAGAAAGAGGGAGAGAAAGAGAGAGGGGGGAGCACAAAATTGAAGGAAGAAAAATGGGAGAGAAGTTGAACTTTGAGTTGTGTTTCACAAGACTCTCATTCATCAAAGTTACAACAAGTGTTACACATGCTTCTATTTATAGACTAGGTAGCTTCCTTGAGAAGCTTTCTTAAGAAAACTTCCTTGAGAAGCTTCTTTGAGAAAACTTCCTTGAGAAGCTAGACCTTAGCTACACACACCCATCTAAAAACTTGTTGGATCGAGTGGCCTCAGAATAATTAAGAAGGGGGGGTTGAATTAATTATTCATAGAACTTTACCAATTAAAAATTACTCTTTTAAGGCTTTTACTAAATTGTTAAGAGAAAGAGGAGTAGAAGAGAAACTTAACAGAAAGTAAAAGCGGAAATTAAATGCACAGCGGAAAGTAAAAGAGTAGGGAAGAAGGAAACAAATACACAAGGATTTTTATACTGGTTCAGCACAAACCCGTGCCTTCCTCCAGTCCCCAAGCGACCTGCGGTCCTTGAGATTTCTTTCAACCTTGTAAAAAACTTTTTACAAGCAAAAATCCACAAGGGATGTACCCTCCCTTGTTCTCTTTGAACCTAGTGGATGTACCCTCCACAAGAACTGATCCACAAGAGATGTACCCTCTCTTGTTCTCAGTCAAACCCAAGTAGATGTACCCTCTACTTGTACCACAAAGGATGTACCCTCCAATGTGTTAAGACAAAGATCTCAGGCTGTTACACCTTCGATACTTTGTGAATGGGGATACAAAAGAATTCTCAGGCGGTTAAACCTTGTGTCGTTTTGAATTCTTTGACAAGGGAGAAGGGAGACACAAAAGAATTCAGGCGGTTAGTCCTTCTTTCTTTTGGAAAAGACAGAAGAGAGACACAAAAAGAATTCAGGCGATTAGTCCTTGGCAAATTCTTTTTGGCAAAGGGAGAAGAGAATGAAAAGGATGAATAGCACAAGTTTTCAAGGTTTGGAAAACCAGAAAACTTCAGAAAGCTTTTGGTACAAAGAAGAAGAAGAAGTTCAAAGAGATTTCAAGAGATTCAAGGCTTGTAAAAGATTGTATGAGTTTGTTAGAAAGATTGAAAAAATGATTGATACAAAATGCAAAACAAAGCCTTGCTTTTATAGACTCTTCATGTCTGATCAAGAAGACCATTCAGAAGAGTTATAACTTTTTAGAAAAACTTAAAACCCATTTGAAAAAGTCAAAACCTTTTTCAAGAGTTACATCTTTAGATTTTTCAGAAACAAACACTGGTAATCGATTACCAAATATGTGTAATCGATTACACAAAGCTTTTGAGTGGAACAATGTGACTCTTCACATTTAAATTTGAATTTCAATGTTCAAGGACACTGGTAATCGATTACCAAAACATTGTAATCGATTACAACCTTTTGAAAATATTTGGAACGTTGTAAATTCAGTTTGAAAACTTTTTCAAACTCATTTTGCTACTGGTAATCGATTACAACAATATGGTAATCGATTACCAGAGAGTAAAAACTCTTTGGTAAAGGTTTTGTCAAAAACTCATGTGCTATTCCAAGTTTTAAAAAACTTTTGAATACTTATCTTGATTCAGTCCTTTCTTTATTCTTGAATCTTGAGTCTTGAATCTTGATCTTGATTCTTGAGATCTTGATTCTTGATTGTAGGCTTTCTTCTTGAGTCTTGAATTCTTCTTGATTCTTGAACTCTTGACTTGTTCTTGATTCACTTGAGATGTTCTTTGATTCACTTGAGTTGTTCTTTGATCTTTTGAGCTTTTTGTTCATCACCTTTGTCATCATCTTTTGTTGTCATCATTGTTATCATCAAAACACCTTTGAATCATTGTTGATTCATCATGAAGCTTTGCTTCCACAATCTCCCCCTTTTTGATGATGACAACTTCTGAAATCAAGAAACACACACACACTTTTTCCTAGTCGATCACTCTTATAAATGCTCCCCCTTTGTTTTTGAATTTATGCTTATCTTAAAATTAAATTGATTACTCATGTGAGTTCTTGATTTATCCCCATTTCTCTCCCCCTTTGGCATCAACAAAAAGCCAAAGTGCATATCAAACTTAAAGTATACAAATATAGCTTAAACATTCCTACAGCATTCATGAAAAAATATCAACCAAACCATGAAGCAGGAATCATGAAGCAACAATCATAAATAAATTATCTATAAAACCCATATAGTCAAATAACATACTTAATGTTTGTTCAAAACATACCATGCAAATAAGGAAATAGTAAATTGTTCAAATACCATAATAATATAGCCAAAATACATGAGAATAGAAAACAATCAAACAAGATATCATAACCATTCATCACACTTAGAAAGATAATACTTCATAGAATGTCATATAATCCAGAAAGTCATTCATAATATTCAAATAAAACATATATGAATAATTAAAAAAAAATATAAAACACAATATCAAATGTAAGTACATACCACTAGTCATATATTATTAAAGTAATTAAGTTTAAAACACACAATCATAAACAACAAGAGCAAGTCAATATAATCATCATGTTCAGTCATACTAAGCAAGTATTAAAAGAAATACTAAGTGTTCAAATGCCATAAAAACATAGCCAAATACAAGGTTTTAAAAACAAAAAATAATTATAATCTAAATCTATTATCAGAGAATCAAAACTCAATTCTAAGTAACAAAAATTAGTTATGAACACATACATGGTAACTCATTACTTATCTCAATTATTTTAGCATATTAATATAATTTTGACAAAAATCTAATCATGTCAAATTATATAAAAATGGATAAACATACAATAAATGTATTCATACAAGAGAGAAAAACTTATAAAAATCAAACAAGATAATAAATCATCCTCACATTATAATAGAAGCATATGTGCATAAATAAGTCATAAGTCATAAGTCATCAAAACATAAATCATTTGTCTAAGTCACTTGCATCTAGAAGTCCTAATTCTCTTCTAATGGTGTAGAAAGAGTCTTTGGTTAGTGGTTTTGTAAAGATGTCTGCAAGTTGGTTTTTAGTGTCTATAATTTTTTTAAAACACAATCACCTTTTTCCTAAGACTAAGTGCTAATTGACTATCAATACTTACCAAGATGAGTTTTTATTATCATAGAAGGTTTTATCATATCAAAATAATTTTGTTTGAAATACAATATAATAATTTTGAAAAACATAAAAAATATTTTGAACAATCAATCAAGTAATTTCAAACATATCAAACAAGAATTATACAAGGATTGAAGGATATAGATCACAGGCATTATCAAACATTTAGATTTGTTAAAGATTATTTAAAAACTTAGAAAGTTCAAAGAACTCAATCAATCATGTAATCATTATTTTCTTTGAAACCTACATGCTCAATATCTTTATCATGCTCATGCTTGATAACACATTTTTTAGAATAAAAAAGATACTTTATATATGAAAATTCTTATATAAAAATAAATAAATATAATATAATGGATTTTGAAAAATTTTATGAATGAACCTTAAGCAAGTAAATTCTCATGTCATATTAAAAAATATGCAAGAATCATACAAGACATATAAAATCATACATAACCATTCATAAATGACCAATTACATATCACATAAAAAATCATGCATAATCATTTTAAAATTATATATTATCTAAATAATCAACATAACTTTTAAATAAAAAAAATCATAATAGCTTTCACGAACAATCAATCATCAATCATTTCAAATTAATTAAATTTAATTAATAATCAACTAACTATGCACAATACTTTTTAAAAAATTTCAAATTTCAAAAAATTTAAATTTAAATTTCAAATTTTAAATTTTAAATTTTAAATTTCAACTTCCAGTAACTTCCTTTTTCAACTTCCAACTTCCAATAACTTCCACTTTCATTTTCAACTTTCAACTTCCAATAACTTCCAAATTTTAATTTTGAAACTTCCAATAACTTCCAATTTTTAATTTTGACACTTCCAATAACTTCCAAATTTTAATTTTCAAACTTCCAACTACTTGGACACAATTACCAAAGACAAAAAATCAATCATGTATATTGAAATTATTTAAACTAAATATAGTTAATTAATCATAATAAATTTTTAACATAATCAAATAATTTTAAACTTATCTTCAATTTATAGAACTAAGTCTATTCTATTGTAATCGATTACACATAGTGGTAATCGATTACCAGAGAATTAAACACTGAAATTTAGGTATCAAATAATAATTATCAACACAGTGTAGAATTTGAATTCAAATTTGTAATGGCTGTTGTAAATCATTTTTTGGCCACTGGTAATCGATTACCAGAGAATAAATTTCTTGAAAAAGACTTTTTAACTTAAATTTATTGGCCAAACCTTTTGCTATTTCAATTTGAAATTCCCTTCCTAAAATACTAGACATCTTCTTGATGTTGTACTTGTATTCTCGGATTGTTGTCTTGAATTAAACTTGAGAAGCACATTTCCATAAGGCATCAAAACATCATGATCATATGACATCATCAAAACACCAAAGTCAAAGTCTTTGCTTCTACATTCTTCCCTTTTTTGATGATGACAATTTAATTCCTGAAATCAAGATACAAGCAATGTATATGCATGATATATTGCGTTCACTCGTTTCATACTCCCCCTATGTTTTGGAATTAATGATCAGTTGTTCCCTTTTCTAAACCCCCATTTCTCTCTTGATTTCTAAGCTTCTAAATTGCTAAACCCCCGTTTCTCTCCCCCTTTGGCAACATCAAAAAGCCAAAGTACGTGGTAAAAACAATCACAAGAACATTCATATAATTTAATATAACTAAAGATCATAGAATCATTAAAATCAAATATAATCCAAACATTCATAAGATAAATATAATCCAAACAATCATAATTCAAAACCACATATAATCCAAGCATAAAAGACTAAGTGCTAATTATCGAAAGATAACTAAAGTTCAGAAAATGATAGCGTAAAAATCATATCCAAATACACGACTTATAATAAAAGATAATAATAATCTAAAAACTAAGAAGGTGGTGGTGGAAGATTGAAGCTCTGACGAATATAACCCACATCCTCTTCAAGCTGCGTGAGATGGGTATCCATTCCTGCAAAGTGACTATCCAAAGAATCGAATCATTCACCAACATAAGTGCGAAGACCCCGTAACTCTGAAAGAACTTCAGTCATAAGGGCTGAATCATCTCGCTGAGGAGGAGAAGGAGTACGCTCGTCTTGTGGAGGGAGTGCATCCTTCTTCAGCCATTGACCATTACGATCCTTACGGTAACCAAATGAAGTGACTGCACCAGCACCTATAGCAAAGGAACGCTTGACTTGAATAAAAGGTTCATCATCAAGAGGAATTTGAAAATGACGGAGAAACAGAGTGACCAATTGAGGATAAGGGAGAGGTGCTTTGGCCCGTAATGTCTTATGCATTCGGTACCTAACCAAGTGAGCCCAGTCGATCTGACGACTGGTAAGGAAAGCCCACATCAAAATCAAGTCCTCCGCAGAGGCTTGAGCCAAATTTAAAGAACGGGGAAGCAAAATTCTAACAATAATATAGTGCATGATGCGACAAACAAAGGTTAATGATCCGGCCAGCAATCTACCGGTCATTTCAGCCTGGTCATTGCAAACCATACGGCGAGCATCATGACTAGAATAATCGAATTTCCAGTCATCAACAATGGTGCCCTCAAAAGGTGCACCTTGACTGGGTAATTTAGTCAATGAAAAGAACAGAGATTGATCAATGATCATAGAAATACCATTCACCTCAGAAGAAATAATACCATCCTGAATTTTTAAATTGCTATAAAAGACTTTAACAAGTTCAGGATAGTAAGGCAATTTCAAGGACATAAAATCAACCAATCCAGAGTTTTGAAACATTTGATAACAATCAATTGTCTCATCATTAAAGAAATCTGTGTCTAGATACTTAGGGTCTAGAATGATCCTAGAAGAAAATTGAGAATTGTACCATAGACGTTGATCATCTGAAGAAAATAGAGTAGATGATCTTGGAGATGATAAGGAAGGATGAATTGGTGCTGTGGGTGCTTCAGATGGTCCGTGGCGGCGATGGCCAGCAGCAGCGATGGTGGAGGATGATCCCTTTCGCTTCTTTGACGATTCTGCCATTTGATGAAGTTTTAGTGAATTTCAATTGGTGGAATCGAAAGAGGAGTGAAAATGATGAAGATTGGGCTTTGTGGGACATGTTTTGGTTAAGAATTGAGGGAGATATGAAGAATTGAAGATTTATGGAAGTGGTGGTACGAAGGAGGAGTGTGGCACAAAGGAGGAGTGTGGCTGCACAGCACCACTGGATTTCATGAGTATTTATAGAGGAGGACGTGATGTAAACGATTACAAGGTTTGGTAATCGATTACAGGAGTATTAAGCCTTCTGGTAATCGATTACAGGCTATTGTAATTGATTACAGGCTATCTATTCTTGTGTAATCGATTACACTTAATGGTAATCGATTACCAGAACACAAACTAGGCTTGTTCCTCTAAAAAATATCTATGTCTATGCTAAAAAAATTTAACTATATCAATCATCACTACTAATATGTATTTAATTCAATCATTCAAACATCAAACACACAATAATGCATCAATCAAACATAATAACAAGAATTTAAGCGAAATCAAGCAAAGTAACATACTTAACACAAACAATCAATCATTAAGAATAGATGATTCAATCAATCAATCCTTATTTATCCAAATCACTAATATCTAAGAGGCCTAATTCCCTTCTAATAGAGAAGAATGTTTCTTTGGGGAGAGGTTTTGTGAAGATATCAGCAAGTTGATTCTTTGTATCAACAAACTCTAGCACACAATCTCCCTTCAGAACATGATCTCTTAGAAAATGGTGCCTAATTTCTATATGTTTGGTTCTAGAATGTTGAACTGGATTTTTGGATAAATTTATTGCACTAGTATTGTCACACCTAGTTGGTATATGATCAAGAAGGATTCCATAGTCAGTTAGTTGTTGCTTCATCCATAAAACTTGGGCACAACAACTGCCAGCAGAAATATATTCTTCTTCAGCAGTAGATAAAACAACACTATTTTGTTTCTTACTATGCCATGATACAAGAGCATATCCAATAAATTGACATGTCCCACTAGTGCTCTTTCTATTTGTTTTGGATCCGGCAAAGTCAGAATCAGAGTATCCTATTAAGTTACAAGTTGAGTTCTTAGGATACCATAATCATAAATTGATTGTTCCTACTAGGTATCTTATGATCCTTTTTACTGCACTTAAATGTGATTGTTTGGGATTAGATTGGAACCTAGCACACATGCATACACTAAACATGATATCAGGTCTACTAGCAGATAAATAGAGAAGAGATCCAATCATACCTCGATATTGTTTCATGTCTATAGATTGACCGGATTCATCTTCATCTAAATAACAACCAGTACTCATAGGTGTAGCCATGTGCCTTGCACTTTCCATATCAAATCTTTTGATCAATTCTTTGCAGTATTTTGCTTGGTTGACAAATATACCTTCTTTAGTTTGCTTGATTTGTAACCCCAGGAAGTAATTTAGTTCTCCCATCATTGACATCTCAAATTCGCTTTGCATATCAAGAGAGAACTCCTTGCACAATGAATCATTAGTGGATCCAAAAATTATATCATCAACATATATTTGAACCAACATAATATCATCATACTTTCTTTTTATGAATAGTGTGGTATCCACATTTCCTCTAGAAAAATCTTTCTCTAAAAGAAATTTGCTTAGACGTTCATACCATGCCCTAGGGGCTTGTTTCAAACCATATAAAGCCTTTTTCAATCTATAAACATGATTTGGCTTATCTGATATTTCAAAACCTGGAGGTTGTTCAACATATACTTCTTCTTGAATTAAGCCATTTAGAAAAGCACTTTTAACATCCATTTGATAAAGCTTAAAATTCATTATAGATGCATAGGCTAAAAGCAATCTAATGGCTTCTAATCTTGCAACTGGAGCATATGTTTCTTCATAATCTATACCTTTTTCTTAATTGTATCCTTTTGCAACTAATCTAGCCTTATTCCTAATGATTATGCCATGTTCATCTAACTTATTCCTAAATACCCATTTTGTTCCTATGATAGGGTAGTTTTCAAGTTTCTTTACTAGTTCCCACACATTGTTTCTTTCAAACTGATTTAGTTCTTCTTGCATAGCTACTATCCAATGATCATCTATTATGACTTCATTTATATTTTTAGGTTCAATCATAGACACAAAAGCCATATTATTGCATAAATCTTTAAGAGAATGTCTAGTTGTTACCCCTTTTGAGATATCACCAATAATGTTGTCAAGGGGATGATCTTTTGAAGCTTTCGATTCTTTTGGAAGTTCATCATTTGATTTTGCTTCTTCTGGAGGATCTTCATTGCTTCATTTCCCTTTTCCTTTAGAATCTTGTCCATGAATATGGATTTGTTCTAAAGATTCTGCAATATCATCTAGTATATCCTTTCTTGAAAAAATAGCATTCGATTCATCAAAAGAAACATGAATGGATTCTTCAATACTCATAGTTCTTTTGTTATATATTCTATATGCTTTACTTTGCAATGAATATCCAAGAAAAATGCCTTTATCAGACTTAGCATCAAATTTTCCTAGATTATCTTTACCATTATTAAGCACAAAACATTTGCAACCAAAAACATGAAGATGTGAGATGTTAGGTTTTCTACCATTATATAACTCATATGGAGTTTTCTTTAAAATGGGTCTTATTAAAGCCCTATTCATGATGTAACATGCAGTATTGATGGCTTCAGCCCAAAAATATTTTGGAAGAAAAGTATCATTTAGTAAAGTTCTAGCAATCTCTTCCAATGACCTATTTTTCCTTTCAATAACTCCATTTTGTTGAGGGGTTCTAGGTGCAGAAAAGTTATGCTCAATACCATGTTCATCACAAAATAATTCAAAATCTTTGTTTTCAAATTCATCCCCATGATCACTCCTAGTAGATGCAATCTTAAGATTTTTCTTGTTTTGTATAATTTTAGCAAGTTTCTTAAATGCTTGGAATGCATCTTTTTTATGAGTAATGAATAATGTCCAGGTATATCTAGAGTAATCATCAACTATGACAAGAGCATAGTAATTCCCTCCAAAACTCATAGTTCTAGAAGGACCAAATAAATTCGTATGCAATAATTGTAAGGGTTGAGTAGTTGAAACAATGTTTTTGGGTTTGAATGAGACTCTAGTTTGTTTTCCCTTTTGACATGCATCACATAGTCTATCTTTTTCAAATTTCAACTTAGGCAAACCAACAACTAAATCTTTTGAAATTAATTTATTTAAGTATTCCATGTTTATGTGAGCAATTCGTTTATGCCATAACCATGGATCATCATCTTTGCTAAGAAAACAATGATTATGATCTAATTTTAGGCTTACGTCTATCATATAAACATGGTTGACTCTATACCCTACATGCTTTATATTAGTATCATGCTTATGTTCTATGAGACATTTTTGAGAATCAAATGATACTAGATAGCCTTTATCACATAATTGACTAACACTAAGCAGGTTGTGCTTAAGACCTTCAACAAGTAGAACATTTTCAATGGAGTTTGGAGAATATGTACCTATTTTTCCAACTCCAAGGATTCTACCTTTGTTGTTGTCACCATAAGTTACATGCCCGCTTTTCTTGGGAGAGATATGTGTGAACTTTGATGCATCTCCCATCATATGTTTTGAACATCCGCTATCTATGTACCATTTCTTCTTCAAAGATACCTACATGATCAAGTTTATGACTTAGGTACCCAAACTTTATTGGGTCCTTGTGTGTTAGTGTAAACTGAAGATCCTTTTGGGACCCATATCATTTTAATGTTGTTGTAATTTTTCTTAAAATAACATGTAGATGTGCCATGCCCTTTTCTTCCAAAATAAAAACAAGTGATAAAAGGAGAATTATATTTTTGTGTGGAAGCAAATAAGTTTTTATGAAATTTATGTTGTTTTTCAGGTTTATATCCTATTCCTGCCTTATCAAAGACACATCTTTGTTTTCCTAATATGACATCTAAGTTATTTTTACCAATAGAAAATTTAGCAAGTGAGTTTTTCAAATCTTTAATTTCTTTTTCATACTTGCTACAACAATTACAGGAATCAGATATTTTCTTATCATAAATAGTAGAGATATAAACTTTATCATTTGATTTAGAAATTGAAGCTTCAGTTTTAAGATGATCTAATTCTTTATTTAATTTTGAAATTTCATTTTCTAAATCTGAAATTGTTTTCTTAGAAGATGAAACTAACTTTGCAAGTTTGATTGATTCTCTATGCAAATCAGCAAATGCATCTTGTAATTCATCAAAAGAAATGGATAAGTTGTTATTTGAAGATGTTACCTCGTCATCGCTTTCATAACTTTTAGCCATTAGACACAGGTTTATGTCTTCATTTTCTGAATCTTCAAATGATTCCATATCATTGTCATCCCATGTGATGTAAGCCTTCTTCATCTTCTTTTCCCTAAAAATTTTCTTTTCAGATTTCTCCATTCTTTTCTTGAAGATCGGGCAATCAACCCTCAGATGTCCAGGTTGATTGCATTCAAAGCATTTTAGAGTAGAGGATGAAACTTTTGTCCTTCTTTTAGGATTAAAATTTGGTCGCCTTTGATTTCCTCTGATTTTCAGGAACTTGTTGAACCTTTTTACAAAAAGGCTAAGATCATCATCTTCATTCAAATCAATTAGGTCTTCCTTATCACTTTCTTCTTGGATTGAAGATGAAGCTTTTAGAGCATTTCCCTTTTTTTTTTCTTATCATTTTCTTTGTGTTGATTTAATCTCAACAGTTCCATTTCGTGTTCCTATA
This sequence comes from Glycine max, assembly GCF_000004515.6. NCBI lineage: Eukaryota > Viridiplantae > Streptophyta > Magnoliopsida > Fabales > Fabaceae > Glycine > Glycine max. Next base: position 43,628,708 of record NC_038251.2, on the reverse strand, counting down.
ACTTTCCAAACAGTGTAGCAAGAGATATGTTAGATAAATCTCGTGATTTAGTAATGGCTGTTACCTTAGGTTGCCATTCTCTGCTTAAACATCACAATACTTTATTTATGAGATCTTCATTTTGAAATTTTTTTTCCTAAAGATGCAAGATGATTTACTATATGTGTGAATCTCTTTTGCATGACTAGTATACTTTCATTTGCATTCATCCTAAATAGTTCATATTCATGAGTTAATGTGTTTATCCTAAATCTTTTAACATCTGTTATGCCTTCATGTGTTACTTGTAGGGTATCCCACATATCCTTTGCACTTTTACAGTTTGATACCCTAAAGTATTCATCTATTCCTAGGGCAGATGTAATTATGTTTTTGGCTTTTAAGTTATATTGCACTAGTCTTCTTTCTTCCTCACTCCAATCTTCTCTAGGCTTTTCTATAGTTGTATTTCCAGCAACCATGGTGGGAATATAAGGCCCTATTTCTATGGCTTCCCAAATGTTTAAATCTATAGCCTCTATGAAGATTTGCATGCGGGTTTTCCAATAGTGGTAACCCACTCCATTAAAAATGGGAGGCCTATTAATTGAATTTCCTTTGAGGAACAAGTAGTTTGATGAGGCCATGAATTCTTGAAGCTTTTAAACTTTGTACAAGAATGAAGCTCTGACCACTTGTTGGACAAGTGGCCTCAGATATCATAAGAATGGGGGGTTGAATTAAGATATCACAGACTGTTCCCCAATTAAAATTCTACTTTGATTTCAATGCAAGTTCCAAGTTCCCTTAAAGATGAATTTCTAAATAATGATTCAAATTAAACAATCTGAATATAAATGTAAAACAACAATAAATAAAAGAGTTTAAGGGAGGAGGAATGCAAACTCAGATTTATACTGGTTCGGCCACACCCTTGTGCCTACGTCCAGTCTCCAAGCAACCCGCTTGAGAGTTCCACTATCTTGCAAAATCCCTTTACAAGTTCTGAACCACACAAGGATAACCCTTCCTTTGTGTTCAGATATCTTTACAACAAGAGACCCTCAGTCTCTCAATCCCTTTTGAGAAATAGAAAGAAGACAAGAAGAAATCTCTCTTGAAAGAGATAGATTGTACAATTTAAGTACTCAATTATTTCCTTATTGAATTGCAAATTCGTGTTTTTAAGAGGAATTTTTAAGAGGATAAATTTTTTTTGCTTTTTGAGAGAATAAGACTTTTTTTTCTGAAAAACTCCAAGCAAATTTGTGTTCCAAGTCATATATAAATAGACCTTTGATGACCATGTAAAAAACCAATTGAACAAATGTGACTCTTGGAAATAATTTTCTGAAAATTCCCTCTGGTAATTTGATTACAGGTTTTAAAATTTGAATCAAAACGTTCAGTAATTGCTGGTAGTCGATTACCATCCATGTGTAATTGATTACACTGTGTAAAATTTGAATTCAAATTTGTAATGGCTATTGTAAATCATTTTTTTGCCACTGGTAATCGATTACATCCTTTGGTAATCGATTACCAGAGAATAAATTTCTTGAAAAAGACTTTTTAACTTAAATTTATTGGCCAAACCTTTTGCTATTTCAATTTGGAATTCCCTTCCTAAAATACTAGACATCTTCTTGATGTTGTATCTTGTATTCTCGAATTGTTGTCTTGAATTAAACTTGAGAAGCGCATTTCCATAAGGCATCAAAACATCATGATCATATGACATCATCAAAACACCAAAATCAAAGTCTTTGCTTCTACAACTTGAAGATTTTTATTGATATAGTTTTCATCTTCATCTTCAATATTCTTAACATATAGATTTAAAAAGGGAATTAGAAGTCAATTAATCGAGAAAGTTTTAAACTTAATTCACCCCCCTCTTAAGTTATTAAGGCCACTTGTTCAACACTTCCAACATGGAAATTTTCAATTCTAGCATCCATTGATAATTTTCTCCCTTTGTTAGGAATGTCAACAGGGTTACTAATCAGTCTTGCGGTTTTTCTTGCATTTGCATCTCTTGGACCCCATCTCTTTAATTTCAGCATGTTTTCCTAACACCTATGTGGTGAGGACAACCTCAATGCAACTTCAGATGTGAAAAAATGTTCACAACACACAATAAATAAATATACTCAACCATATCATGAAGCTTGACAGAACATCGAAACTACAGTTCTTGTTTTTCCTCAATGTAAAGACCAAAAGGCAATAACAACCAACAAATAAAATTCAGACATTTGAGATGTTGTTGAATTACAAGAGTATGTGGAATTAGATGACTTGCATACCCTTCTCCCCCCTTACTAAAAATAACCAACAATGCTTTATATTACTCATAACTAAGGCAATGAACCCAACGCCCAACAAACACGATGGAACACTAGCAAATTTTCTAAACCCATATTACCTATTTTCTTTTAGAGAACAAAACTTAACTCATATCATTAATAATAAGAGAGTCAATACATTAGGGAATGATATGATAATCAAAAAGACTAGCGTGAGATGCAACAACTCTGGCAAGGGAATTAGCTACTGCATTAGTTTGCCTTGGAACAAACTTAACTAACATAAAAGTTTTGTAAATAAGAGAGGAGGGATCGACACTCCTTAATGATAGAACCTAGCTCAGAATGACCTGCAAAGGAAACCCTGAGCTTGTTAACAACAATCTTGCAATCCATGGAAACAATAATCCCTTGAAACCACCATAGAGCCAAGAGGTGATCCACGACTTCACCTTCAAAAATAGAAAGAGGTTGATTTGACCAAGTTGTGCAAGCTATGTTGAAAAAACCAGCTTCATTCTTAATACACAAACCCTAATTGATAGAACTGAGATGCAGAACAATTTTCAAAAGAATGGGAACAATTAATACCTTCGGAGTGGAGTTTGATGCGAGTGGGAAGATAGTCCCAACAAGCACACCAAGCAAAAACTTCAACCCAAAGGAGAACTTTGATGCTCCATAAAAGGCACTAATTACCAGGGACATGCATATCAGATTGGGTAGTGAAATTTTGCATAAGCCATTTATAAGGAGATTTAACAGAACAAACACCAGCTTGGTGTTCACTTTCTAATTAGCACACACAAACAAAACTAATGAGCCTACTCAGCATGGTAGAAAGTGAAATGAAACAAAACAATGAATGAACCTTTATTGACATTCTAACCCTTGGGTCCTCTATAAAACCCAAATAGATGATACTGACAACATCATAAACTCTTTCCTTATTGCATCATCAACACGGCTTGTACCTCGAGGTACATCACGTGCGTCAAAGCTTTGCCAAGAGCTTCGTGTCATTGAGGTCACCTTTGATGATGAAGACGTCGTGCTTGTCGAGTCCGACAACGTCGTCTCCACGTTGTTTTAATGTGAGGGATATGTGGGAGCCGACTAAGCCCACTGCGTTGATGACGAGGATAGACATGCTGCCTTGACGGTGGATCTAGGAGAAGGTGTGTACCTGCTTTTCCCATTGGATCTCGGTCTAGGACGTGGAGGGGTAGACACTGCCGAAATCAATGAAACATTGGAAGTTGAGATTAAAGCCGAGGAACTTGAAGGAGAGGACTTTGGCAGTGATGGCGAAGCAAAAGAAGGAGGTGAGGATGAGAGTGGGAGAGAGGCTTTGGAGGAAGTGTGAAAAGTGAGAAGGGAGCAAGAAAATTAATATTTAAACAATGATGGTTTTTTCTAAAACCCGTTGGTTTGGAAAGCAAAAAATGTCAACAACGATGGTCTTGGTAAAAACCGTCGTCAATCATCTTCTTTTAATTACAACTTTGCCAGCATATTATATTTTAAGACGATTTTTCAAAATCGACTTTAATTTGATGTCGTAAAATATTATTATTATAGTAGTGTTCGGGTCAGCGGGATTCGAAATAGGCCGGGGTTGTAAATGACATGGCGTTCTTGATAGAAAATGATGACTCCTTCAAAAAAAGAAGCTATTTAAGTTATTTTTCCCTAGAAAGTCCCGCTCCGTCGGCCCAACGAATCATTTATTTAAAAAGACCCTCCCTGAACAATCATATTTATTGTAACACTATATTTTATTGGTTAAAATTCATTGAAAATACAAAATCATGACAAAGATTCATAAATAAGCCATTAGACCCATAAAATTTTATGATTTAAAAAGAAAGTAACCAATAAGAAAATGTATATTGAAAAGAGTGTATTCTAACATTTCTCGATCTTTATATGAATTATCATAGTTTTCTATTTTGTTTTGTTTGAAACTATATATATAACTTGATTCTCATCATATATATATATATATATATATATATATATATATATATATATATATTTTGTTTTTTCAGGATCCATTACGTCCCTTAATTTTGGGTGGTGATCACTCAATCTCATATTTAGTTGTCAGAGCCATATCTGAGAAGCTTGGGGACCAGCTGACATTCTTCATTTTGATGCACATCCTGGTGTCTATGATAAATTAGAAGGAAATTATTATTCGCACACTTCTTCTTTTGCTCGAATCATGGAGGGCTAGTTGTTATGCTCACTGACTCTTGCAGGCATTTTTTTTATTCTTTCAACTTTTTCTAGTAACCAATATCACACCCACTTGCACGCACACACAAACAAAGAAAATATGATTTCATAGTTTCAACAAGCTCAATTAACCACAAATTATTTATTCTTTTTATTCATTAAATTATTTCAGGTCGGTATAAAATCAATAAATAAAGAAGGGCATGGACAAGCCAAAAAGTCTAGGGTAGAGCAGTATGAAATGCGACATTTTTTGAAAGATCATCCATTTTTGGAGAACCTAGTCGGTCTCTCTCATGAATTTTTAAGAAACATCACATATTAATATCATATAGATAATAGATGTTTACTACCTATGTTCTTTTGTGTTGTTAAAGACTAAGTTAATTCTTGATGTGAATTTCAAAAACACTATTTTTTTATCAGTAAAAATTGGAAACAACACACAATTTATTCAACTAATTGAGTTGAATTCCTTTGATTCAAAACCTTTATATTTAGCTTTATGAATCTCATTAATTAATATGTGTTTATATTGGATGTCTTTTAATTACAAATTTTTATTTAGGATAATATTTTCTATTTTCTGTAATAATTAAACTCTTAGATTTAAAAAATGTAGACAGGAATTTTCTTTGTAACAATACTTATAATTATTGAAGAATTGACATTTTATCATTTTTGCTTCCTATCCTATTCCAAAACTTCTGTACACTTTTTGGGTGGGGGAACGAAATAAGCAAACTATGTCTATAGCAAATTAACATTTTACTACTTTATTCTAAGATAAACTGATTTTGTCATATTAAAATTAATTGAGTATGAGATAAAAAGTCCTAAATACTTCTTAATTGCACACACATATGCAATATATATAATACCTCTTTGGTTTTCAAACCTTATCTTGATTCTTTTTTTTTAGTTTCCTTTTGCAGAAACTAGGAGAAGGTGTTATCCCTAATGTTGGAGGGGGAAAAGTGTTGGAGAGGATCTAGATCCCTGATGTTGGCAATGTGATGTGATATCCTTAGGAAGAAATACGAGATTGATGAAAATTATTAATTTATTACTTTTATGTTCTACTACGCCAATAAGAACCAGTGGTATAATGGTAGAATAATACCTTCTCATGATACAAACTCGAGTTCAACTCTCAGCATGAATAATACTTCTCAGCTTTCCCCTTTTTTATATATAAAAATTACTATAGACGCGTCGTTATAATTCAATGGTTAATGGCAATTCCTCCCCTCTGAATAGTGTTTTCAAAGGCATCATATTCCCATGTTTTTCTTTGGTACCAAAGCTTCGGCTCTTGTTACAGGTTCTATCCTAATCCTATTTTTTTTCTCTTTGTAATTTGTCTCAAGTTTGTGTTTTGTTCTGTTATTTGCGTTCTTGTTTGCATTCTTTTTTGCCTCTTGTTTGGTTCTTGTTGCGTTCTTGTTTTCATTCTTGTTCTTGCTATGTTCCTGTTCTTGTTTCTTTTAGATTTTGTGTCAAAAATTCTATTTGAATTCTATTCAAATTCTATTACAAAATCTATTTGGTGACAATTTGGCTTATTGGAATGAATTGTTGCCTCTTGAATTTGGACCAGTGGTAGGTGTTTATCTTTGAATTTTGACGAATTTTGAAACCATCTATTAGACGAATTTTGAAAAAGAAAGCATTATATAATATTAAAAAAAAGTTACAGAAAGGTTGAAAAAAAACAAAGGTAGGTGTTTATCTTTGAATGCAAATTTGAGGCAGTTCTAGGCATTTTTGGCAAAAAAATCATTGACCAAATCCCCCTTAAAAATTTTCCCAGGGATTCTTCTCCAAATTTTGAGCATTTTGACATATAGTGGGCCTCAAACAGACAATCGTAGCAAAAGTTTTGTCCATTTGAAGTTTACAGGTCATTGTGCTATTTCTATTTTTCGTGTGTTCTTTGTAACTGAGTAATTTCATTGACTCTTTGTTTCTTCTATCTATTATTGAGTTTGTTAGTTTGTTATTGAGTCAGTTAGTTTGTTATCCAAGTTTGTTATCCAATCTATTAGTTTCTTATCCAAGTTTGTTATCCAATCTATTAATTTGTTATCTAATCGATTAGTTTGTTATCCAATCTGTTATTCCATAACTAAGTTGTCTTTCCTTTCTATTATCTTTGTGCGTCCAATTTGATTCATCTAGAAACTTAAGAGGGAGTGAGTGGTAAAAGGCAAGAGTGAAAAAAATCACACAAAAGTCTACATTGAGAGCATCAAACACAAGTGAACTACCATCAAAGAGAGAAACACATAAGTAGAGTGTGGTGAGGTCCTGTAACCTTTGTTTAAATTACTGCAAAATATATGACGTAGGAATACCCCACACAACACCACCCAAAATGAGTCTTAAGATAATTTGGAAAGACATATTTCATTCCAAACCTTTCAAAGTATTGCATTATCTACTTCTAAAAAAAACTCTCAAGACAAGAAGATGCAATTATGCAATTATCCAACTCTGCATAACCTAAATAGCTCTTAACATGTCAAAGAACATATTGAATTTCGGTTGAAATGCCTATATATATATATATATATATATATATATATATATATATATATATATATATATATATATATAACATTAAAAATGAATGCCTTGTAAGTTGACCAACTAAATAAATAATATACATACCCAAAAATAAATATAATATTACAATTATAAAAAATATTATCTTATTAAATTGTTTTGATACAAAGACTTGCTAGAAACTAACATCATATTATATTTTTATTAAAAAAGTAACTTTTTTAATGGCACTAATTTCTGTCATCCATACAAAAGAGTTTTGCTCAAGTGTATAAACAACAAAAAACAACTTTTTTATTAAACATTTAATGAAAAGTGTCTGATAAATGTCAGTGAAGTGTTAGAAAAGTGTCAGACTTAATGTGAAAAACATACTTGGCAGCGTGACACTTTAAATAGGAGAAGTGTCCATACTGTATAGGCAATAGGTCATTGAGACATTGACCATATAAAAGTTTTAAATTATCAACTAGGAATATGCTGATTATCAAATTATGCATTAAAAAACTGATTTTACCTATCAGAGAAAGAAAGACATACCAATTCTGATAGGTTCCAATCAATCCACACTCATATACAACACCAATAGTGTTGATTTTTCAGCCTCAACAAGAACAATTTTCATAACCCACACAAGATTGTCAAGAAGTGCAGCTGCAAAGCCTCCCAAGTAAGCATTCATATCAACCAGATTTCTATATCTCCCCCGCTCTGCTAGCTGATGGTCTAGTTTCTTGTAGTATGCCACTTTCTTTATCCATAACTTGGTATTTTCCGTGAACATCTCAGTCGTTATTCCTTCCAAACTCTCACTTCTATTCCTTGAGGGAATTGAAGTTAGTCTCTTGGGCAAATTTGCCAATGCCCCACCACCACTAACTTCTTTGATGTCTTTTACCTCTAGAAGTGTAGTCAAGCAGGTATCTAGCTTAGATGTGATACCCTTGCTTCACTGCAAAACCTTGTTCAGGAATAATGATCTGCGAATGCTAATCAGCAAGTGTATTGAGTCGCACAAGTAATATAAAACGGTAAGAACCGAGTATCGAATCACAGGGAACTTGTTTCATTTAGAAAATGTGCATTCAATAAGTAAACATTAGTGTAAAACAAGTAAATAATCAAAAGAGGGTTTTTGTCTACAATTCTAATTAACTACAAATTTAAAATGTCTAAAAGAGAGAGGTTAAAATAGTCAAGTAAAAGCATTGGGTCATTCTACTGAACCTACTTGATGTTACTAAGTATTTTTCTCTATTTAACGTTGTTTTAGTGTTCTTATGCAGAAAACAACTACCCAAACCAAGATCCCTCGAGTGAATGGGCCTAACTCTATTTAAACTTCGTCCTTGATCCCTCAACAAACTTGGTTTAAATGAGTTGCATTAAGATTTCAACATAATATAAACTAAATCATTGCACTTCGTCCCCAGACATACAGTTCTCTAGCCTGCTCTATCAAGTTCTAAGGTTTTAAAGCACTTCCCAGTACTAAAAATCCTAACTTTACATACAAATGGGTGGTCAAGCCACAAGCATGCAAGAAATAAGTGTAGATAGAAGGAATGAACACATAAAAACAACTTTAAATAGATAGTGAGAGAATATTACATCAAATGTTCAACAGAAATCCCCAACAAGAGGTTTAGCCTTCCATTGCAAGTTAGTAACTTTCAGCACAAAGGATAGATTTTTGAAGAAAAACTAAGGTTACAAATGGATGAGGATGTCTCCTCCATCCCTAGAACCCTAAAATCACTCCTAAAACCTAAACTATCTTGAAGGCTGGAGCTTTGCTCTGTTTTTCGTCTCTCTAGGTGTGTCTCTTCGTTTCCTCCCTCTGTATATCTTTTTTTACGCCAACTTTAGTGTTTTAAAGGATCCTTGATGTTTCAAATTTTGAAGGCTCGCTTAGCGCCATTTTCTCGCTAACTGTGAGTTAGTGAATTCTCACTTAGCAAGCTGGGCACGAGAAGGGACAAACGACTCGTTGAGCGAGCTTGTGGCACGCTGGGCGCGGGCATCTGTAACTGATCCTCTTCTAGGGTTTCCCCACATGCTAAGCGGGCTGAGTGCCTCGCTTAGTGGATGTCACTCGTGAAGCGCATATCTCTTGCTTAGCGAGACACCAGCTGCTTCACCTTCTTCTAATTTTAGCCTGAAACTGAAGTTTATTCACATTAATTCACAAAAAAGGAAGTATCTGCTGAGGAAAATCAAACTAAACATGAAAATATGTACAAATCCTACAAAAAAAACCATAAATTGGGGGAAAGATGCTAATTTCATATAACTATTCAATACAAAAGTTAGTCGTAAATGACAACTAACAACCCTCTACCAAAACATACATATAAATAGGAAAAACATATAAAATTACATAATTTAATTAAGTCAATTTTATTCAAATCATATAAATAAATTCATGTGGGTAAAATGATCACATTCGCTTCACTATTACCAAATAAAACTTATTAAAAACATATACTTCTCAAAACAAAGTCGTTCAAAAACTCCAAAGAATAAACTAAACACTTAGCATGTGAAACAAAATGATAACAACGATATGTCTAGAACTACATGCAATTAATATGGAAACCCATGCCCAATGTCACATCCTATCAGAACATTGTGTTTCAGCGTCCTCTAGCATGAGATTCTTCATAGCCATCTACCTAACCATTTGTCGCCACGAACACAAAGTTCGAGATCATCATAGGATCCAAACACTAATAACACACACGAGTGAGTTATCACATCCCTAACTAATAGAAAGAAATGGGACAAGATAGATATACATATCATGTAAATGAAATATAACTTACTTAAACACAGCTTATATCATTCCACCACCTATCATGTAACATCAAATCTCAACACTACACATCTCACACATTTTCACATCATTCACATACTCAATGATCAAAACACAATATCACTCAACCAATCAATATCGATCAATACACAAGTGTTATGCAAGAAATATACTAAGACTCAATCCTATATGCAATGTGATAATGTGTCAGTGAAAAACCTTGTCGGACACCTAGGAGTACATGACAAGACAAACCACACACCAGTAAGTCAGGTCACTCTCATTAGGTAAAATCATAAGGAGACCATTTGGGGTCATGCTATTTTGTGAAAATTCTTCGACCATGTGGGATCGACATAAGGCCTAGACTTCAAAAAGTACGTCAGAGTCTCTTCCTCTTGATTCAGGTCCAAGCCAAAAAACATTTTATCATGCAGACTTTATCTATGAATTGTACAAAACACATGACTACTCCTCAATTGTTCTCAAAATAATTTTAACTCATTGCACATTAAAGTGATTAAACTCGATTCCCACAGTGGATCCCATCACAATACTCATCACGCATTAACTTCTCACCCTTAAAGGGTCTTACATTCATGTGATTGTACGATTCATAGCTCACAATTCAATGCACATATCTCAACACACATGTATCGTACAATTCAACACATACTCAATTTATCACATACACTCAATCTCAATCACAGTGTTATAGTCCCAAAACAACATGTTATCACACCTTATGAATCATATACACATTATACAATATTAATATATACAAGGCATAAACACAAACTTTACCTATAAACTATGCAATACACACACTTGCTTAATTGTTTTCAAAATTATTTAAACTCATCACAGGTCAAAGTGATTCAACTCATTGGATTCCTACAATGAATCCTATCACATTACTTGCCATGCATTAACTTGCCACCCTTAAAGGGTCTTACAATTGCATGATTGCACATTTCATAGCTCACAACTCAATACATATTGTATCTCATAATTCATCACATATTCAATTTATCACTTACACACAATCTCAATCACAATTTCATGATCCCAATATGATGCAATCCTACCCCACAAGGGCATTGGATAGAAAACTCCAAGTAGATTGGGCCAGAGATGCAAGAGAAGGCCCTAGGGTTCTTATGAGCCTTAGGGTAGATTTCGGGCCCATGGGTTAAGTACGAGCCCACTTATCTTTGTAAATATTAGATTAAGGTTTCATTATTTTTGGGACTTGTATTTAGGGCTCCATAATGTAGGTAGGGTACCCTAGAAATATAGGATTTTTCAGCCCTTGTATTTTAGGGCACCTAGACTAGTTTTTGTATTAGGGGTAGTTTTGTAATTTCACATGCACTAAGTGGATATTTGATGTCTGTGGTTGGAAATAAATTTAATTGAATTGGTAGAATTCCAATCCAATTAAATTTTAGAGGGGGAGGTGAGCATTTGCTTACTACACCCCATTGCCACATCATATAGTCACACTTTGTGGATGTCCTTCATGCTTTTCATGCCTCATGACACCTAAGCACACTTAGTGGAGAATCTTGAAATTGATCTTGGATTAGTGGACTGAACCATAACTAAAATTCACTAATCATAATTAGTGAAATTTTGGCTCCAAAGTTTGGCTCCACAAATTCAATTTCAAATTCAAGTGAAATTTGAATTTCCCTCCAATTTTGTGTGACAGTTAGGCTATAAATAGAGGTCATGTGTGTGCATTTTTTTCAACTTTGATCATTTGAATATTAAACTTCAGATCTCAAAGCTCATTTAGAGCACAAAATTTCGTGCTCTTCTCTCCCTCTCCCTTCATTCATCTCCTTCTTCCTCCAAGCTCTTATCCATGGCCTCCTATGGTGGTGAGCTTCTTCTAGACTCATCTTCTCCTCGAAGTGGCGTCTCCTCTCTCTCTTCCTTTCTCCATTCCGCTGCCATTCATCTTCCAAGAAGCAAAGGAATCCATTGATGAAGAAGATCCTAGGCCTACAAGCTCCAATGGAGCTTGCATCACAATATAACAATTTATCACGCTAATCTAGTAAATCTTTTCCAAAATACAAAAAAATTATACAAAAATACTTCTCACAACATGAGTAGTAAAACCCCCCCAAACAATTTCAGATAATCGATTTCTAAATCAAAGGAATCAAAATCATAGGTCAAAAACATGAAAACACCAAGAGCACTCAATTTTTCAACCAATTCGCATCAGAGCATCAATTGGTCCATCAAACACAACAATCTCATAATTATTATCATAAATCCATAATTATAATCATAAGCATCCCAAAATAAATCCCAATTTGATACTTTATGGGTCCTTACACATATTCATTCTAACCCTAATTGCGATAAATCCATCCCTTACCTCTAAGCGGACTCATATGTGTAGTCTGGAAGCGATAGTAGTGTCTCTAGCGGTTCCCTATGATTCCTTAAGCTTTTCCTTTGGTTGCTCTGCTAGGGTTTCCAAGCGTTAGAGAGAAGGAGAAGGGATCAGAGCCTCAATTTTCCTATCTATGTGTAAGGGGCATTTCTCCCTTCGTATACATTACCTCACAAATCGCAACAGTGGGGATATGCAAAAAACGATTTCCAAACCTGGGGTTCAAATTTCACGACGATCCAACAGCTAACGAGTTTGAAATTATAGTTTTACTGAGATAGGTTTGTGTGTATACGGGAAAAAGAGAGGGTTTTGGGAGATGAAGAAGGGAAAACAAATTTGAGAGGAAGAGAGAGCGTAGAGAGGTATCGTAAATGTAAAAACTGACCTAATATGTCTCTATTTATAGTTAGGGTACTTTCAGCCTATTATTTGTTCAATTTTTCCTTAGTTTATTATTTTATAAAAAATGAACTTTATTTTACTCCCTATCAAATGAATAAATAAAATATCATTTTTATTTTTTAATAAATTAAATGAACTTTATTTTACTCCGTATAAAATGAAATTCCCCTTGCACATAAACAATAAAATTGAGGCTCCAATCCCTTATCCTTCTTTCTAACGCTTGAAAACCATAGTAGAAAAATCAAAGGAAAAACTTGAGGAATCTTAGGGAACCATTAGAGACACTGCTATTGCTGTCAGACTACACACGTGAGCCCGGTTAGAGGTCAGGGATGAGTTTATCGCAATTGGGGTTAGAATGAACATGTGTAGGGATCCTTAGAGGAATGATTGGGGTTTATTTTGAGATGTTTATTGAATTATAATTTTCCTTTATGATCATAAATATGATATTGTTGTGTTTGCCGGAGTAATTGATGTCCTGATACGATTTGGTTGATAAACTTGAGTGCTCTTGGTGTTTCTATGTTTTTGACCTATGATTTTGATTCGTTGATTTTAATATGATTGTGTGAAATTGTTTGAGGGGTTTTACTCTCCATGTTGTGAGAATCATTTTGTATGAATTGCTATATTGAGATTATGAAATGGTGATTCAAATTGTGAGTAAGTGACAAATTGAACCTATGATGAATGGCGAGATACATGTGTATTGAGATGTTGTGTGTATTGAGTTGTAAGCTATAAACTGTGCAATTACACAATCGTAAGACCCTTTAAGGGTGATGAGTTTTTGCGGGATAAGTATTATGATAGGATCTACTATGGGAACCCAATGAGTTAAATCACTTTGAGGTGTGACGAGTTAAAATGATTTTGAAAACAATTGAGTACTTGTGTGTATTGTATAGATCATAGGTAAAGTGTATATAATTCATGTGGTGTGATAACATGTGTTGACTCCCCATTGTAGTTACTTTTTGTTCATTTATGTCTCAAGGAAATTTCAATGGGGATTTACCGGAAAGCGCACCAGATTGTCAAGTATTTAAAATTAAAACGGATGAATCCGAGTATCAAACATAGGGAACTAATGTTAGCCTGAATTAAGTTCAGTAGCTCTGATTGGTCTGCAAAATGCACTTAGCCTACAAAGTTAGGCTTAGCGTGCAACAAGGCTTCCACTTACAGAGAATGATCCAGGCTTAGAGCCACTACATGTGCTAAGCGCACTTCCAATGATTTAAACACAGAACAGTGATGGCGCTTAGCACCTCCATCCCCGCTAAGAGTTAGTCGGTGAATACGACTAACTTTTGTGTATAAAACTTGTGTAAATTGTATCAAACTCTCCCACTTTATGGTTATTTTGTAGTGTTATAAGTATTTTTTGTTAAGTATAGGTAATAAATACTTAGTACTTTAATTTTGTGTGTTTAGTAATCATTTTCTCTCAATTTCAGGTTAATTAGGCAAGGTTTGAAAAGTGTTGTTTTTCACCTTCTCGCTAAACCAATCTGCTGGCTTAGCGAGCGTCCGCTAAGCACGAGGAAAACTCTGGAAGAAGATGAGTTGTACAGGTTCGCTAAGCGCACCGCTTCATCTCACTAAGCACACCGCTTCAGTCCATCAGCTAAGCGAGAGGCACGCGCTAAGCCAAAATTCACTAATGTGCGCTAAGCGGTTCATAATTGCGCTAAGCGCACGAGCATGAACAAGGCCACCTATTTAAGCCTGAAATCAGATTTTAGAGAGAGAGTTTGGACTGGGATTCAGAGCTTTGCATGTCAAGATATTCCAGAGAGAGAAAGGTCTAAGTTCTAGAGAGTTTTGAGAGATTTTGTTGTGTGAAGATCTGTAGAGACTAAAGCTTGAAGTAGGAGCCGGTTTGAGAGCTTGAGATGAGTTTGTGAGTGATTGTGAGATCCTAGAGGTGAAAGAGACATCCTCACCACTTGTATTTTTTGCAATCTTTCATCTTGTTCTTCTCTTTGTTGTAAAGAAGGCTTCCTGGTTATGGAAAGCTAAATCCTCTGTTAGATCTTCCCTGTAGGTACCTGATGTAAATATATTTCGATCTATTTAATGATGTTTTGTGTGTTCTCTGTGCTATCTGCTTTTCACTCCAGTATGTTTTTACCTTGATCATGTAGATGCATGCTTTGTTAGGGTCATTCAGTAGTGGAAACTGGTCTGATTCTAAAGTCCTTGATAGTATAGGGCTAAGTTGTCATACTTTCATGAGGAATCGGGGTGCGATAATTTAGTTGTGTATATGTGTCTTAATGCGGTCCTAGTTGAGTTTAGTCAAACAAGAGGAATCTGTGGACAATGCTTGATCAGGATTAGACTAAACTATCATGAGGAATCGAGGTTTAGTATCTCAGGAGACACCATAGGAACACATGAGCATTGTTAGATAGAGAATATCTTTTTAGCATCAGGCACCTATTAGGAAGGCCAATGTGTTTTCTACTTGTTTTTACACATCATTTCTCTCGCGTGATTTTCCTTTTTGCACAGATAGTTTACACACCTGTTCATATTCACACTTATCTATACACACCAGACACCTATTTGTTGAAATAGCTTACCAAATAACACAAGTTCCCTGAGAGTTCGATACTCAATTCTTACCATTTTATACTACTTGTGCGATCCGCTGCACTTGCCGGAAGCGAACAAGTTTTTGGCGCCGTTGCCAAGGAACTTCTTTTTATTTGGTAAGTTAGTTCGTTTTTAGGTGTCTATTCTTTATTTGTTATTCTGTGATTGTTTTTGTTAATATTTGTTCTTAATTCTTATTTGTCTTTTCTTGTTAAACTGGATAACCGCTGTTCTGTTAGTATTGTATATGCATAGACCTCCCACAAGCAATTTAGTCCCTCTAGACTTAGAAATTAAAGCTACATTGTGAAGGAACAGGGCCGAGAGGAGAAGGAAACTTCTGCAAGACAGAACAGTTGCATCCATTCTTGAGGAGGAGACTCATTTCTCTGACTTATTATCACCTGATTCACCATCATCAAGAGAATCCACCACTCAATTACCTGAAGGCATTACCATGGCAGAAGAGCATGACCAGAGGATTACCCTTGAGGATTACTCAAGTAGTTCAGTACCACAATTTTTCACCAGCAATGCACGTCCTGAAGTGCAAGCTAAAAACATCAACTACCCACATTCCTTAATTCATTTAATATAGGGGAGCTTATTTCAAGGATTACCTAATGAAGACCCCTATGCACACTTGGCAACATTCATTGAAATATGCAACACTATTAAGATTGCCGGTGTACCAGACGAAGCTATTAGGCTCAGCCTTTTCTCATTCTCATTGGCAGGAGAAGCCAAGAGGTGGCTCCACTCATTCAAGGGTAACGGTTTGAAAACCTGGGAAGAAGTTGTTGAAAAGTTCCTAAAGAAATACTTCCCAGAGTCCAAGACTGCGGAAGGGAAAGCTGCAATCTCTTCATTTCATCAGTTTCCTGATGAATCTCTGAGTGAAGCATTGGAGAGGTTCAGAGGCTTGTTGAGAAGAACTCCCACTCATGGGTTTTCTGAGCCAATCCAATTGAATATGTTTATAGATGGGCTGAGACCACAAACCAAGCAACTGTTAGATGCTTATGCAGGGGGGAAGATAAAACTGAAGACTCCGGAAGAAGCAATTGAGCTAATTGAGAACATGTCGGCCAGTGATCATGCCATTCTACAAGACAGAACCCATCAACCCATGAAGAAAAGTTTGTTAGAGCTATCATCACATGACGCTTTATTGGCATAGAACAAGTTGCTTTCTAAGCAACTTGAGATTTTAACAGAAACACTCGGTAAGCTGCCAACTAAGTTGTCTATGGGTCAACCTACAAACTCTTCTATTTTGTAGGTTATAGGTTGTACCATCTGTGGTGAGGCTCATGAAACAGGCCAATGTATTCCCACTGAAGAAAACACTCAAGAAATTCATTGTATGGGAAATTAATAGTGACAAGGGTATACTCAAGGAGGATTTTCAAGCTTCCAGCAGGGTCCCTATAATCAATAAGGACAGTGGAGGACACACCCTGGCAACCAGTTCAACAAAGACCAGAGTGGGCCTTCAAACAGGCCAATCCAACAAGGACCTAACATATTCCAGAGGACTACTAAGCTGGAGGAGACCTTGACTCAGTTTATGTAGGTAACAATGTCAAATCATAAAAGCACTAAGTCAGCCCTAAAGAACCTTGAGGTCCAGGTGGGACAATTGGCCAAGCAGATAGATGACAAGTCATCCAACAGTTTTGTGGCAAATACAGAACAAAATCCCAAGGAGGAATGCAAAGCTGTGATGACAAGCAGTAAAAGGTTTGTGGAGGCTGAGGATGAGGATAGTGTTGTGCATAAGAAGAAAACTGCTGACAAGAAAGGTACCGATGGCAAGAAAAATAAGGTGAGAGGTGAAAGTAATAAAAAAAGAGGAACAAATAATGCTCAAGAATAAAGAATTGAAGGAACAAGAAAAAAAAAAGAAGTATAAAAAGAAATAGAAAATGAAAAAAATGAAAAAGAAGAAAAAATAATAATAATGCAAAGAAGAGTAGAAGTGAAAAAGTTGTGGATGAAGGTGTGGAAGTACCATATCCTATGGTACCTTCCAAGAAGGAAAAAGATCGTCATCTGGCGAGATTTTTAGATATTTCAGGAAATTAGAAATAACCATGCCCTTCGGAGAAGCTTTGCAGCAGATGCCACTCTACTCTAAATTCTTGAAAGATATGTTAACAAGGAAGCATAAATATATTCATCAAGAAAACATCACAGTGGAAGGAAACTACAGTGCTATGATCCAAAAGATCCTTCCACCCAAGCATAAAGATCCTGGGAGTGTAACTATTCCTTGTTCAATTGGAGAAGTCGATATGGGAAAAGCTCTTATTGACCTGGGAGCCAATATCAGTTTGATGCCACTCTCCATGTGCAGAAGATTGGGAGAGCTGGAAATAATGCCCACACAAATGACTTTACAATTAGCTGACCGCTCCATTACCAGGCCATATGGAGTAATTGAAGATGTGTTGGTCAGAGTAAAACATTTTATCTTCCCGGCAGACTTTGTGGTAATGGATATCTCTGAAGATACTGACATCCCTGTAATGGATTTTGATTTTTTTTGTTGAAGATAAGCTTGCTCTAGAACACAATGTTTGCTTACAGGCAATGGAAGAAGGTCAAGAGGTTCTGAAAGTAAGAACCAAAACATAAGATCGCCCAGTGAGGTAAAATCGTCAAGCTAATGACGTTAAAGAAGCGCTTCCTGGGAGGCAACCCAGTTTTAATTTCTGTAGTTTTTGTTTTCATGCATTAGATCATTGGGAACTTGTTGCATAATCTGTACATAGGAGTATATTAGCCTATCTTTGAATGTTAAACATAAGGGTTTCAATTTCTTGGAAAAAGGACTGAAAAATAACTCAGAAAATATTTTATAAAAAAATACTCCTTTCGCTAAGCGCAAGTCTCACACTAAGCGCATCATTATTCATGCGCTAAGCCATGAGTCTCAAGCGCTTAGCGCCTAACCCCTTCATCTTAGGCTGATTCATTCCGCTAAGCTGGCCAAGGATGAGCTAAGCCAACTTCAATTCTATCTGAATTCGGCTAAGCTTCAGCCAAACCGCTAAGAGACACCTTATCCATGGCTAAGCGCGACTCAGTGTTGCCAAGCACAATTCCTTACGACCAAAACTGAGGTTCATGAAGCTAAGCGCCAGTAATGGCAGCTAAGCTGAATCCCTTGCGACAATGTTAGCACTAAGCGAGTCCTTATCAGCTAAGCGCATGCTCCTCTGTACTTAAAATGCATCATTTTAGCTAAGCTGGCCATAGCCTGGCTTAGCGAGAGTTGCAGCTTTTCGAATCTACAAACCTCGCTAAGCGGTCTTATCCTTGCGCTAAGCCAAGCCTGTGTGAAAAATTAAAAAAAAAATTATTATTTTGAATTTGAAACATCAGCTAAGCGCACGGGTTCACTAAGCGAGCCTCGTTGAGAAACCAAATGTCTCTCTGGCTCGCTTAGCGCAGCAGTCCGCTAAGCGAAAGTATCGAAAAATTGCTTAAGTGAGTGTAACAGCAGTTATACTCACACTTGCCAGATTTTGGAAACTTCATCTCTGCATTCTCTCTCTCCAAAAATTTGCACATTTTGCATCTGTGCTTTCTTTTTCCATTATCAACTTCGAAGCAACAACCATACACCATCCAAGCAAGTTCCTTGATTCCTTTTCTATGTTTTCTTGTCCAAACTTTAGGATAGAAGACTTCACTTGTAGTTTTAGATTTTTAGGGATTTTATATTTAGTTAGAATTAATTTAAGATTAGGACTATATACGCTTGAATACTGTATTGAGTATGATGCACACATTGCATGTCTGATATGCCTTTTAGAGGCTTGAAAAGTGCAAGAAAACGAACTGCATTTTCTGCGTTTTCTAGAAAACGCGATGAACTCGCTAAGCGAGCATGCTGCACCAAGCGAGTTCATCAGTACTCATTGTGTATATAGGCATTCTCTGAAGAACTAGCTAAGCGTGCTTACTGCACTAAGCGAGTTAATCCTTTGAGGATGAATGCTCATCCTCTTGCTGAACTACCTGTGGCTAAGCGAGATTGAATCGCTAAGCCCAGGTAACTTAGACAATTTTTTGTTAATAGCCGCGTGCTAAGCCGAGCTTTCCTGGGCCAAGCGCGATTTGTTACGGCATCCGCTGAGCTAAGCGAGCATCGCTCGCTAAGCTCTCAATACTTAGTGAAATTTCTGAAGAGTTGGTGCCGCTAAGCGAAGCCTTTAGGGAGCTTAGCGCATATCCTTGCGGCAGATGTTCAGCTTAGTGGGCACTATCCAGCTAAGCCAATTTTGCAAAAGCTGAATTTCTGCAACTTCCGTTAAGCGGCTCCACATGTTGCTAAGCGGTAGTGTTTTTTTTTGCAAAGGCCAGCTAAGCGGACCATGTCTCGCTAAGCGGCCAGTGTCTTTTTCAGTTTTATTTTTCAGTTTTGGTTTTTAATAAATTGAGTCCTAATCTATTGTTTGATTCCTTTGTCTTCAGATGGCTTCTAGAAAGAGAAAGAGTATTGGTTCAAGACCCACAGCGCAGTATGACACAAGGAGATTCTCTTCCTTAGATGTTTGGACCAGATACACAAATAATGTTCTGGGGAGAAACATTTTACCAGAGAGGAAAGTAGAGATATATCATTCTGAGCTAGATGAGTTTAAGGTTGTGTCATACCCTAATTTCGTCCGGGGATTATTACTTGATAATATGCAACCTTTGATCGGGCGCTTTGAGATACTTGGCATCCTTTGTTTCACAATATGTGAAGTCCCGAGACATGCCGGAAATCAAAAGGAAGCAGGCTTACGCGATTCGTGAAATTCCGTAATGTGGCGGAAACCAAAAGGAGGTGTTGTTACGCAATCCGTGAGTTTCCGTAACTTCTTCGAAAGCTAAAAAAAAGTAAATACATGATCCGTAAGGATCCGTAACCTTACGGAAAGAAAATAAGTATCGTTACGAAATTCGTAAAGTTTCATAACGTTACGGAAAAAGAATCACCAAAAAAGGTAAAGGGGGTGAACTTATCAAGATAGGGGTGTAAATAGCAATTCAAATCTAGGCCCTTCCGGAACATTTTGGAAGTTGGGTTGCTTAAGGAGGAAGCAACTGGGCGGCAAGCTCCTCCACATTTTTGAAAAAAGGTTTTCGAGGCTTCCGCGGCTTCCGTAATACTTCCGTAAAACTTCCGAAAACCTTGGGTAAGCATATTCCACTTAACATTGGTGAAAGGGAAGAGAAAAAAGATGAAAGTTAAGTCATATATGCTTCCGCAAGGCTTCTGTAACTTTTCCGTAAATTACGAAAGAAGGTGGGGTGAACTTATCAAGATAGGGGTGTAAATAGCAATTCGAGTCTAGGACCTTCTAGAACATTTTGGAAGTTGGGTTACTTAAGGAGGAAGCAATTGGGCGGCAAGCTCCTCCACGTTTTTGAAAAATGGTTTCCGGGGCTTCCGCGGCTTCCGTAATACTTCCGTAAAATTTCTGAAAACCTTAGGTAAGCATATTCCCCTTTACATTGGTGAAAGGGAAGAGAAAAAAGATGAAAATCAAATTCGAAAAAACTTCCGTAAGGCTTCCGTAACTTTTCCATAAAATACGAAAAGGGGGGTGAACTTAGTAATTCGGGTGCGCTTAGAAATCTTCTTCGTTAAGTCTCTGGGCAGCAAGCACCTCCCTTTTTTTCTATAAATAGGGGAGGGGGGAGCTGTTTCAAAAGGTTCAAGACCCCTTTGGCTATGCATTTCGGCTATTTTGGGCAAAAAACACGTTTTCGTGAAGAAAAATCGAGTCGAAGTGCTTCCGTAACGCTTCCGTAAGCGATTCTGTGGAAATTCTTCATCGTTCTCGACCGTTCTTCAACATTCATCGTTCGTTCTTCGTTTTCTTCAGTCTTCAACGGGTAAGTACCTCAAACCGAACTTTTCAATTCATTCTATGTACCCGTGGTGGTCCACATTTTGTTTCATGTATTTTTATTTTCATTCGCTTTCTATACCCCCTTTTGACGTGCTTCAGCCATTTATTTAAGTCATTTCTCGCCTAATCTAAAAATAAAATAAATTTCCACCGATTGTTTGAATTGTATCATCTGTTAATTTCGGTTAAGATGAATTCCGACCGTTCGGTCGTGCCGTAACCACGTTGGAAATCAAAAAAGAGGTAAAATAATAATATAATAATAAAAAAAATACCCTTTTAGTAAAATAAAGCGAAAAATCAATTGGACGTTTCCTCTTTGGGATTTCTCATTCTTAATTGAATCAACTAATAACTAAGGCTAAAATCAACTCGCCTAGTCAAGCTCGTCCACAAAAAATAGGGTTTTGAAAGTTTATCATTTCAGTTTCTTACCAAGTAAAATGGATCATTTTTAAGGTCCAACGCCTTAAAATGATCACCTTTCAAGTAAAAAGAATCACTTGATTCACGCATAAGAAAGAACTACGTAGGTCTGATTTCCTCTTCGATGGAGGGTACGTAGGAGCAAGAGCCCCACTTTTGTCGACCTCAAAAAATAAAAAGAACTAAAAGTTAAGATAACACAATTTCCACAATTCTGAAAAATAGGTTGTTGTCCTTTGAGACAAACGTAAGAGGTGCTAATACCTTCTTTAAACGTAAATACAACTCCCGAACTTAGAATTTTCATTTCGACTGGTTTCCTTCGGTTTTTCCGACGTTTCCCACAAATAAACGTTGGTGGCGACTCCGCGCATCTTTCCTCCTTTGGAAAGCGCACCCGTGAGCCTCGCCTTCGCTCGCCCGCAAAAGGGCACGTTGCGACAGGTTGGATTGGAGAGACGTAATTTCTATAAATGCCTCACCAATTTAGTCGATGGGAGCATAGACCTAGCTTTGGTGAAAGAATTCTATGCAAATTTATACAGTTCTGAGGATCATCCACCAAAGCAGTCCAGAGTCAGAGGTCATTTGGTGAAGATTGATGCTAACAGTCTCAACACATTCTTGGAGACACCTGTGGTATTATCTGAGGGGGAGACCTTACCTGCTTACTCCAGATACTGTAGGTTGCCTACAGACTATAGAGAGATAGAGGCTGCCTTATGCATACCTGGCCAAGGGTTCATCTTGAACTCAGAGGGGCATCCTAGGAAGATTCTCAGGAAGGATCTGACTACACTAGCTCAGGTTTGGAGTGTCTTCTCATACTCCAACCTAGCTCCCACATCACACACTTCTGACTTGACAGTGGATAGAGCTAGGCTGATATTTGGCCTAGTCTCTCACTTGGACATGAACATAGGAGCGTTGATCTCTGGCCAGATGACCTCTATAGCCCAGTCTAACACTTCTAGACTTGGGTTCCCAGCCCTAATCACCGCATTATGTAGAGCCAGAGGAGTTGTCTCTGATAGCCACACTTTTGAGCGCCTGAGCCCAGTCATTAACTTGGCCTACATCAGGAAGAACTGTTGGAACCCCGAGGAACTAACAGTTTCTATTCGAAGGGCTAGGAGAGAAAGGGCAAGGCCAGCTGAGCTTCCTTTTACTTCTGCAGCTCCTACTCTAGCATCCACTTCAGCAGCCCCTTCTGTCCCAGTTCAGACAGATTCTCAACGCTTTGAAGCTATGCTTTAGAGCATTCATTGGGGACATATCATTATACTACAAAGTTAGGTGGTGGCGCCTCCAGGATTTATTCCTTCAGTGGAGTAGTTCACTGAGATGGTAGCCTGGCCCGGGAACCAACCTTCTCTTCACAGGGAAGATGAAGGTTGTAGAAGCAAAGACTTTGATGTTTTGATGATGCCATATGATGATGTACTTCTCAAGTTTAATCCAAGAGGATGATGCGTTTCTCAAGTTTAATTTAAGACAAGAATCCAACAAATTCAAGATACATCATCAAGAAAATCTCTAGAGACTTAGGAATGGAATTCCAAGTTGAAACAACAAGAGGTTTGGCCAATGAATTTAAGCTAAAATGTTTTTTTACAAGAGATTTACTCTCTGGTAATCGATTACCAGAGGATGTAATCGATTACCAGTGGCCAAAATGATTTACAATAGCCATTAGAAATTTGAATTAAACACTGTGTAATCGATTACACATGGATGGTAATCGATTACCAGCAGTTATTGAACGTTTTAATTCAAATTTTAAAGCCTGTAATCGATTACACAAGTCTTGTAATCGATTACCAGAGGAGATTTTCAGAAAATAATTTCCAAGTGTCACATATGTTCAAATGGTTTTTAAATGGCCATCAAAGGTCTATTTATATGTGACTTGGAACACGAATTTGCTGAGAGTTTTTTAGAACAAAAAAGTCTTATCCTCTCAAAAGCAAAATCATTTTATCCTCTTAAAAAATTCCTTGGCCAATACACTTGCAATTCAATAAGGAATTATTTGAGTGCTCAATTGTTAAATCTATCTCTTTCAAGAGAGATTTCTTCTTCTCTTCATCTTATTTCTGAAAAGGGATTAAGAGACCAAGGGTCTCTTGTTGTATAGCAATCTGAACACAAAGGAAGGGTTGTCCTTGTGTGGTTCAGAACTTGTAAAGGGCTTTTGCAAGATAGTGGAACTCTCAAGCAGGTTACTTGGGGACTAGACGTAGGCACAAGGGTGTGGCCGAACCAGTATAAATCTGATGAGTTTGCTTTCTTTCTTCCCTTAAACTCTTTTATTGATTATTGCTTATTGCTTGTATTCAGTAAGTTTAATTTGCATAATTATTTAGGAGTTCATTTTGAAAGGAATCTTGGGATTTGGGTTAAAATCAAAATAGAATTTTTAATTAAGAAAAAGTTTGTGATATCTTAATTCAACCCCCCTTCTTAAGATATCTGAGGCCACTTGTCTAACAAGTGGTATCAAAGCTTCATTCTTCTACAAAGTTTAGAAGCTTCAAGAATTGATGGCCTCATCAAACTACTAGTTCCCTGAACGCAATTCAACTAATCTGCCTCCCATTTTTAATGGAGTGGGTTACCACTATTGGAAAACCCGCATGCAAATCTTCATAGAGGCTATAGATTTAAACATTTGGGAAGCCATAGAAATAAGGCCTTGTATTCCCACCATGGTTGCTGGAAATACAACAATAGAGAAGCCTAGGGAAGATTGGAGTGAGGAAGAAAGAAGACTAGTACAATATAACTTAAAATCCAAAAACATAATTACATATGCCCTAGGAATGAATGAATACTTTAGGGTATCAAACTATAAAAATGCAAAGGATATGTGGGATACCGTACAAGTAACACATGAAGGCACAACAAATGTTAAAAGATCTAGGATAAACACATTAACTCGTGAATATGAACTATTTAGGATGAATGCAAATGAAAGTATGCAAGACATGCAAAAGAGGTTCACACACATAGTAAATCATCTTGCATCTTTAGGGAAAAATTTTCAAAATGAAGATCTCATAAATAAAGTATTGAGATGCTTAAGCAGAGAATGGAAACCTAAGGTAACAGCCATTACTGAATCATGAGATTTATCTAACATGTCTCTTGCTACACTATTTGGAAAGTTACAGGAACACGAAATGGAACTGTTGAGATTGAATCAACACGAAGAAAATGATAATAAAAAGAAGGGAATTGCTCTTAAAGCTTCATCTTCAATCCAAGAAGTAAGTGATAAGGAAGACTTGATTGATTTGAATGAAGATTATGATCTTAGCCTTTTTGTAAAAAGGTTCAACAAGTTCTTGAAAATCAGAGGAAATCAAAGGAGACCAAATTTTAAACCTAAAAGAAGAACAGAAGATTCATCCTCTACTCCAAAATGCTTTGAATGCAATCAACCTGGACATATGAGGGTTGATTGCTCGATCTTTAAGAAAAGAATGGAGAAATCTGAAAAGAAAAATTTTGGTGAAAAGAAGATGAAGAAGGCCTACATCACATGGGATGACAATGATATGGAATCATTTGAGGATTCAGAAAATGAAGAGATAAACCTGTGTCTAATGGCTAAAAGTTATGAAAGCGATGAAGAGGTATCTTTGAAGAAGAAATGATACATAGATAACGGTTGTTCAAAACATATGACGGGAGATGCATCAAAGTTCACACATATCTCTCCCAAGAAAAACGGGCATGTAACTTATGGTGACAACAACAAAGGTAGAATTCTTGGAGTAGGAAAAATAGGTACGAATTCTTCAAACTCCATTGAAAATGTTCTACATGTTGAAGGCCTTAAGCACAACTTGCTTAGTGTTAGTCAACTATGTGATAAAGGCTATCTAGTATCATTTGATTCTAAAAAATGTCTCATAGAACATAAACATGATACTAATATAAAGCATATAGGGTATAGAGTCAACAATGTTTATATGATAGACTTAAGTCATAAACTAGATAATAATCAATGTTTTCTTAGCAAAGATGATGATCCATGGCTATGGCATAAACAAATTTCTCACATAAACATGGAACACTTAAATTAATTTCAAAAGATTTAGTTGTTGGTTTGCCTAAATTGAAATTTGAAAAAGATAGATTATGTGATGCATGTCAAAAGGGAAAACAAGTAAGGGTTTCATTTAAACCTAAGAATATTGTTTCAACAACTCAACCCTTACAATTATTGCATATGGATTTATTTGGCCCTTCTAGAACTATGAGTTTTGGAGGGAATTACTATGCCCTTGTCATAGTTGATGATTACTCTAGATATAACTGGACACTATTCATTACTCATAAAAGTGATGCATTCCAAGCATTTAAGAAACTTGCTAAAATTATACAAAACAAGAAAAATCTTAAGATTGCATCTATTAGGAGTGATCATGGGGGTGAATTTGAAAACAAAGATTTTGAGTTATTTTGTGATGAACATGGCATTGAGCATAACTTTTCTGCACCTAGAACCCCTCAACAAAATGGAGTTGTTGAGAGGAAAAATAGGTCATTAGAAGAAATTGCTAGAACTTTACTAAACGATACTCTTCTTCCAAAATATTTTTGGGCTGAAGCCGTTAATACTGCATGTTACATCATGAATAGGGCTTTAATAAGACCCATTTTAAAGAAAACTCCATATGAGTTATATAATGATAGAAAACCTAACATTTCACATCTTCATGTATTTGGTTGCAAATGTTTTGTGCTAAATAATGGTAAAGATAATTTAGGAAAATTTGATGCTAAGTCTGATGAAGGTATCTTTCTTGGATATTCATTGCAAAGTAAAGCATATAGAATATATAACAAAAGAACTATGATTATTCAAGAATCCATTCATGTTTCTTTTGATGAATCTAATGCTATTTTGCCAAGAAAGGATATACTAGATGATATTTCAGAATCATAAGAAGAAATACATATTCTTGGAAAATATCATAAAGGAAAAGGAGAAATAAACAATGAAGACTCTCAAGTTGATGAAGTCAAAACAAATTATGATCTTCCAAGAGGAATAATTATTAGAAATAGGGCTAGATTAGTCGCCAAAGGATATAACCAAGAAGAGGGGATAGATTATGAGGAAACATGTGCTCTAGTTGCTAGATTAGAAGCCATCAGAATGTTATTAGCCTATGCATCCATAATGGACTTTAAGCTTTATCAAATGGATGTAAAAAGTGCATTCTTAAATGGCTTTATTCAATAGAAATTATATGTAGATCAACCCCCATGATTTGAAAACTCATACAAGTCTAATCAAGTTTTTAGATTAAAAAAGGCTTTATATGGCTTAAAGCAAGCCCCTAGAGCTTGGTATGAGCATCTGAGTAAGTTCCTTTTAGAAAAGGATTTCTCTAGAGGCAAAGTAGACAGATTGATTGAGAAAGAAAAGCTTGAACCAAAACTGGTGAGAGTGTGATCTTACACTGTGAGTGAACGACTAGCTGTGAGTAATAATCTTTGCACGAATCTCTAAATTTTGGAATGAAATGTGTAAATGAGGACATGATGAAGGCCATGATTGTGCATATACAAGCCTTTTGACCAAAAAGCTTACCTTCAATGATAAATTGTATCCTTTGCACCCTTTATGAGCTGAATGATATTGTCAAAAATTTGAACCCTGAACTTAAATCATTATCTCCAGATACCTTGCTTGGATTCTAGGAGAGCATATGGCTCAAGGCAAATTTATCCCAAATCTGGGGAAGTGAAGTTATTAGGGATGTAAAGAAAAGGGTAAAGCATCAGCACACACAACAAATAAGTTGTATGTTAAAAAAAAAAAAGAAGAGAAAAAAAATTGTGTTGTTACAATAAGGTCAAAAGCAAATTAAGAGGAAAAGATAGTGAGAAAGCTACTTGTACGACACAAGATCATTTGGATAAGTCTAGGATTTATGCTCTCTTAGAATCTAAACCTTTGAATCCTAGAAAAACCAATGAATTTTTGTAGCCAAGCCTCACTACAAGCCTGAGAAAGTCCTTCTAATTCTGTTAATACATTTCTGACTTTATGGCATGAGATGAAATTCAAAGATTGGACCTCTTGTTGTTGTTATTAATGAATAGCTTAAACACTTGTGCTTGAGTGAAACAGTAACCGTGAGACTGTGGTTTAAGCTACTTTCCTTGATATCTGCCTTATGCCTAACTCTATCTAATTGTTCAGGTTACATTTTATTATTCTCTTTGGATAACTGCATACCTTTCGAAAAACAAGTGATGAGGGCATTTTACTTCATTCTCTTATCATGCAATCAGTAACTTTTGTTGCATACACCTTTGTACATAGTTACTACATGTTTTTATCACTTGAGGACAAGTGAGTTGTTCCCTTTTTGCTTGAGGACAAGCAAAATTGTAAATTTGGGGGAGTTGTTAGTCGGTGAATACGACTAACTTTTGTGTATAAAACTTGTGTAAATTGTATCAAACTCTCCTTATTTATGGTTATTTTGTAGTGTTATAAGTATTTTCTGTTAAGTATAGGTAATAAATACTTAGTACTTCCATTTTATGTGTTTAATAATCATTTTCTCTCAATTTCAAGTTAATTAGGCAAGCTTTGAAAAGTGCTATTTTTCACCTTCTCGCTAAGCCAATCTGCTGGCTTAGCAAGCGTCCGCTAAACGCAACACTCATGGGCTAAGTGCGAGGAAGACTCTGGAAGAAGATGAGCTGTACATGTTTGCTAAGCGCAACGCTTCATCTTACTAAGCACACTGTTTCATTCCATCCTCTAAGCGAGAGGCATGCGCTAAGCCAAAATTCACTAATGTGCGCTAAGCGGCCCATAATTGCACTAAGCGCACAAGCATGAACAAGGCCACCTATTTAAACCTGAAATTAGATTTTAGAGAGAGAGAGTTTGGACTGGGATTCAGAGCTTTGCATGTCTAGATATTATAGAGAGAGAAAGGTCCAAGCTCCAGAGAGTATTGAGAGATTTTGTTGTGTGAAGATCTGTAGAGACTAGAGCTTGAAGCAAAAGCCGGTTTGAGAGCTTGAGATGAGTTTGTGAGTGATTGTGAGATCCTAGAGGTGAAGGAGACATCCTCACCACTTGTATTTTTTGCAAACTTTCATCTCGTTCTTCTCTTTGTTGTAAAGAAGGCTTCCTGGTTATGGAAAGCTAAATCCTCTATTGGATCTTCCCTGTAGGTACCTGATGTAAATATATTTCTATCTATTTAATGATGTTTTGTGTGTTCTCTGTGCTATCTGCTTTTCACTCCAGTATGCTTTAACCTTGATCACATAGATGCATGCTTTGTTAGGGTCATTCAACAGTGGAAACTGGTCTGATTCTAAAGTCCTTGATAGTATAGGGCTAAGTTGTCGTACTATCACGAGGAATCGGGGTGCGATAATTTAGTTGTGTATGTGTGTCTTAATGCAGTCCTAGTTGAGTTTAGTCCAACAAGAGGAATCTGCGGATGATGCTTGATCAGGATTAGTGATGCAATCCTACCCCACAAAGGCATTGGATAGAAGACTCCAAGTAGATTGGGCCAAAGATGCAAGAGAAGGCCCTAGGGTTCTTTTGAGCCTTAGGGTTGATTTCGGGCCCATGGGCTAAGTATGAGCCCACTTATCTTTGTACATATTTGAATAAGGTTTCATTAATTTTTGGTCTCGTATTTAGGGCTCCATAATGTAGGTAGGGTACCTTAGAAATATAGGGATTTTTAGCCCTTGTATTTTAGGGCACCTAGACTAGTTTTTGTATTAGGGATAGTTTTGTAATTTCACATGCACTAAGTGAATATATGATGTGTGTGGTTGGAAATAAATTTAATTGAATTGGTAGAAGCCCAATCCAATTAAATTTTAGAGGGGGAGGTGAGCATTTGCTTACTACACCCCATTGCCACATCATATAGTCACACTTTGTGCATGTCCTTCATACTTTACATGCCTCATGACACCTAAGCACACTTAGTGGAGAATCTTGGAATTGATCTTGGATTAGTGGGCTGAACCATAACTAAAATTCACTAATCATAATTAGTGAAATTTTGGCTCCACAAATTCAATTTCAAATTCAAGTAAAATTTGAATTGAAATTCAAATTTCCTTCCAATTTTGTGTGACACTTAGGCTATAAATAAAGGTCATGTGTGTGCATTTTTTGGAACTTTGATCATTTGAATATTAACATCAGATTTCAGAGCTCTTTTAGAGCACAAAATTTCGTGCTCTTCTCTCCCTCTCCCTTCATTCATCTCCTTCTTCCTCCAAGCTATTATCCATGGCCTCCTATGGTGGTGAGCTTCTTCTAGACTCATCTTCTCCTTGAAGTGGCGTCTCCTCTCTGTCTTCCTTCTCCATTCCACTGCCATTTATCTTCCAAGCAGCAAAGGAATTCATTGATGAAGAAGATCCTAGGCCTACAAGCTCCAATGGAGCTTACATCATGTGGTATCAAGAGCATCTTCATCTAGGTGATGTTCTTTTGCTTCCTCTATCTTTTTGTTTGGTGAATTCTCTTTAATTCCTTGTTCTTCATCTTATTCTCCTTGTATATCCTCCTTTGTATTGTGGTTTGGTGCTGTTTAGAGTAGATTCAAAAAAATAAACCGATTAAATCTTAGATCTACACTTGTTCTTGCATTTCTATGGTTCAAATTTTGTAGATCTACTCCTGAATCATGTTTTTGTGTTGATTTTAAAGTCTATCATTTTTTCATTCATAATATTCTTGTGCTGAACCTTAGATCTAAATTTTCTTCCAAAATATTGATTAGAAAAAAAAAACACACAAATCTAAGTGTAAATCACTTAATCCATGTTGTCTTAGAGTCATGTTTAGTCATAGTAATTGTCACATTATATTCTAAGTTTGTGTTGAATTTTTATTTTGTTGATTGAATTCTAGATACATTTGTTCATGTATTCTTGTCATTCTTAGCCTATCTTTTGAATTTTGAGTCTAATTCATGCATGTTATTTAGTTCATAACATGTTCTAAATCAATTCCTAGAAGTAGTCTTGTTCTTGAACTTTTTTTTGTTTTCTAAATTTCCTACATGATGCCTATGATGAAGTTGAATTGTGGTGCTGAGTTGTGGCTGGATTTGTGAATCAAAATAAGTCTTAAGCTCTCTTGAATTGTGTTATTCAAGATAATTGAGCATAAGCAAACACAAATTGTAACTATCCAAGCCTTAAGCAACATAAACATTACTCTCGATTTTTAGGTTGAAATCGCTGGTGCTGGCAGCTTGAATACACGAACTTGTATAAATTACTGGGAATTGGTAATTACGTTTTTTGAGCTGAAAGTTTTACTGAATTTTCTAGACATCTCGACCAAAATTATAAAAAAAGAACCAAGCGATTTGGATAAAAGGAAAAAATCAGAAAATCGCACAAGTTGGCAGAAAAATCAGTGTCCAGGAAAAAAAAGTGAAAGGAAAGTGTGCTTGTTGTTTTGGCTCAAAATTTGTTCTATAATTGGTGCCTATTTTATACCAATCATAGTTCTGAAATTTCAATTGAAAATTATTGTGAAAACAAGTGCCAAAACTATAGGTTTCTTGAGTCTTTTATTTAGAGTTTTTCTACTCTACTCTAGAGCCATTCTAGGTTTCTCTATGAGTCCTAGCTTGTTTTTTTGTGCTTTTCATTGCTTTAATTGTTGAATAATCCTTGGAAATTTGTCTTGTTAAAAATCTACTGGTTTAGCTTTCATTTCATGTTTTTTGGTTTTGGTTATTGCTTGTCTCTTTATTTCCTTGCTTGTGAGTTGCCATATAGGGAATTGGAAAGGAGGATTGGTGCCGTATCTTGAAGAATTTGAGTCAAGAAGCAAGGGGCCAACCACCTTAAGAGCTATTGGAATAAGAAGCACTCCAAATTGATTGAAATACTAAAGAGAGAATAGCCACCACAATTGAGGACTTTTTTTTTGTAATTTTGTAATTGGAAATTTGTTTTGCTTTCAAATTTTGTAACAAAAAGGCCTTTCATTGGAAGTAAGTTGGGAGCCTCCAATAGGTCACCCTACTTCCATTTGTGTGTAATAATTTTAGGCAATTTTCCCTTAGGATAGTGATTGTTTTGTTGGTAACCTTAAATGAGGTCATCCAAACACTCTTAGAATCCGCCTAGTTTGCATTTCTTTCACTTTAATTTCTTGCTTACTTTCATAGCTTATTTCCTTTACCCTCCATTGTCAAACCGCCTAGATAGCTTGCCTTTTACCAATTAGTTTTTACCTTATCTTTCACACCTCTTTTAGTGTTTATTTTGGATAGTTTCAACCATAGTTTCTTTTACCTTTTTTTCAAACCCCCAACAAGAAAGAACCATAACTAAGGAACCAACATGAGTCTTCATTCTTCATCTAGTGTTAATGGTGAGGGTTCTACTCCTAAGGACCCCTTGTATAAGATATTAGATGAGTTGAGATCCCTTAAGTTGTGGAAAGAAAAACAAGAGAGAAAAGAAAAAGGTAAAAAAAGAGTGGAAGAAATAAGTCAAGATGAAAGAGAGAAAATAAGAGAGGAAGAAAGAAGAAAAATAATGAAATAAATGAAAAGAGAAAAACATGCCTCCTATAGTAGTCATAACTCTTGCAAGAGCCTAAGTGAAGAACTTCGTGACTATTATGAAGGAAGGCATAGGTCACATCTTAGACCTCACTCCCATAGGAGAGAAAAGGAAAGAAAACCTTAAGAGGCTAACATTAACCTCCCATACTTCCATGGGAAGGACAATGTAGAGGCTAATTTAGATTGGGAAATAAGGATAGAGCAACAACTTAAAAGGAAGTCTACTTCAAAATCTTATGGCTCTCACTCTTATCCAAAGAAAGACCAAGCTCAAGGAATCTTGGGGGTGAGACCTTCTAAGCCCAAAGATGATAAGGGGAAGACAATAGAAAAGCAACCCCTTAAAGCTAGTATGCAAGAGAAGACTAGCTCCATGAAGTGCTTTAAATGTCTTGGAAGAGGACACATTACTTCTCAATGCCCCACCAAGAAAACCATGATTATGAGGGGCCAAGACATTTATAGTAGCCAAGATGAGGCTACTACTTCACCTTCCTCTAGTAAAAGTGAAGAAGCAAAAGGGGAAGAATCTAGTGAAGAGATCTACCCCCAAGAAGAATGACAACCTTTAATGGTTAAGGAGGAGTGTAAGGAGGTAAGTGTCTCCTCCAAGAGGTTAGCTAAGAAGGAAAGACATTTTGAAATAAAGACAAATATTAAAGAAGTTTCCCTTCTTAGACAACCTCCACATTTTCTCCTTTGTAAAAAGACACTTGTTAGCATTGCCACATCTCTTGGGCTTGAGTTTATTCCTCAAGTAAAGGAGTTGTTGGATGAGGGTTTGGTTCGCAAGAGCTTAAATCCTTGTGCTTTGTTGGTGCCCAAAATAGGTATTATTAGGCACTAAATCCCTAAAATAGGTGGTATGATGAATGTTTTGAGTGGTGCAACCCTCTTTTGTGAAATCACTCGTGCACCCAACAACTTCATGATTTGTGTACATAGGGACTCATTAGGTAGGTTTGTTCTTATTTTTAGTTTCAATACAAACTTGGGTACTCATATGGGACACCTTAGGTTTGTCATACTTTTTGGTAGGAATAATCAACATGAAAATACAGAAAAAAGGTATGTTTTATTGCATTACTTTTCTTAATTATTTAAATAGTGATCGAGGGGTTCCATGAACTCTAAGAGAATAAAGGTCATTCCTGAGTAGCCCACTCCACCAAGTATAAGGAAAATTTGGGACTTCCATGACTTAACAAACTTTTACAAAAGGTTTGTCCCATATTTTTCTATACTTGTAGCACCACTCATTGAGTTGGTGAGGAACCATGTTCCTTCATGGGAAGATGCCCAGGAAATGGGTTTTCAGACCTTACCTTACTTCAACTTCCCAAACACCACTAATATGTATGTTTTTGTTCTTTTTACAGGTGTCGAGGAAAAACACCCAGAGTTTCAAGAACCTCAGGATTTGAGGTCAAATCCTTTTCAAGGGGGAGAGAATGATGCAATCCTACCCCGTAAGGGCATTGGATAGAAGACTCCAAGAAGATTGGGCCAAAGATGCAAGAGAAGGCCCTAAGGTTCTTATGAGCCTTAGGGTAGATTTCGGGCTCGTGGGCTAAGTACGAGCCCACTTATCTTTGTACATATTAGAATAAGGTTTCATTAATTTTGGGTCTTGTATTTAGGGCTCCATAATGTAGGTAGGGTACCTTAGAAATATTGGGATTTTCAGCCCTTGTATTTTAAGGCACCTAGACTAGTTTTTGTATTAGGGGTAGTTTTGTAATTTCACATGCACTAAGTGAATATATGATGTGTGTGGTTGGAAATAAATTTAATTGAATTGGTAGAAGCCCAATCCAATTAAATTTTAGAGGGGGAGGTGAGCATTTGCTTACTACACCCCATTGCCACATCATATAGTCACACTTTGTGCATGTCCTTCATACTTTACATGCCTCATGACACCTAAGCACACTTAGTGGAGAATCTTGGAATTGATCTTGGATTAGTGGGCTGAACCATAACTAAAATTCACTAATCATAATTAGTGAAATTTTGGCTCCACAAATTCCATTTCAAATTCAAGTTAAATTTGAATTGAAATTCAAATTTCCCTCCAATTTTGTGTGACACTTAGGCTATAAATAAAGGTCATGTGTGTCCATTTTTTGGAACTTTGATCATTTGAATATTAATTTCAGATTTCAGAGCTCTTTTAGAGCACAAAATTTTGTGTTCTTCTATCCCTCTCCCTTCATTCTTCTCCTTCTTCCTCCAAGCTCTTATCCATGGCCTCCTATGGTGGCGAGCTTCTTCTAGACTCATCTTCTCCTTGAAGTGGCGTCTCCTCTCTCTCTTCCTTCTCCATTCCGCTGTCATTTATCTTCCAAGAAGCAAAGTAATCCATTGATGAAGAAGATCCTAGGCCTTCAAGCTCTAATGGAGCTTACATCAATTAGGCTAAACTATCACGAGGAATCGGGGTTTAGTATCTCATGAGACACCATAGGAACACATAAGCATTGTTAGATAGAGAATATCTTTTTAGCATTAGGCACCTATTAGGAAGGCCAACATGTTTTCTACTTGTTTTTACACATTATTTCTCTCGCGTGATTTTCCTTTTTGCACAGATAGTTTACACACATGTTCGTATTCACACTTATCTTTACACACCAGACACCTATTTGCTAAAATAGCTTACCAAATAACACAAGTTCCCCGAGAGTCCGATACTTAGTTCTTACCGTTTTATACTACTTGTGCGATCCAGTGCACTTTCCGGAAGCGAACACTAAGCCCAACTAGAGAGCTCAACTTACAGAGTGAATCTGGGCTTAGCGCAGGAGGGTGCGCTTAGTGCATAAGCGCAACTATAATAAATTTTCACATAGAGGAAGTGGCGCTTAGCGCATCATCCACACTAAGCCCACTGCTTAAGGTGCAACTTATAGTGAAGATATTGGGCTTAGCGCAGCGATGTGCACTTAGCTGAACCATTCAGCTTAGTCAATCAGGGTCCTTGCGCTTAGCGCGAGCAAGCTCGGCTTAGCGCGTGAAGAGATTGCGCTTAGCGCAAGGTCTACACTTAGCGGATAAGCATACTAAAACATTTCTAAGTCATTTTCTGCTTATCTCTTCACACTTAACTTGAAAACCCTTTTGTTCATTACTAAACAAGCTAAAATCACAATCACAAGCAAGATCTACTATCTACATGCAAGAAAGAAATAAAATGAGAAAAGTTGGGTTGCCTCCCAGTAAGCTTATCCGTGTAGGCATTATCTTCAAAACTGCGTGTAGGAACGATCTGCCAAAACATCTTCAATCACTCCATACGGTCTTGTGATGGAGCGATCTGCCAACTGAAGGGTCATGCGTGTAGGCATTATCTCAAGCTCTACAAGTCGCCAGCACATGGAGAGAGGCATTAGATTGATACTAGCTCCCAAATCTATGAGAGCATTTCCTATAGCAACCTCACCAATAGAACACGGTATTGTGACAACTCCAGGATCTTTGTGCTTAGGCAGAGGAATGCATTGAATCACAACACTACAATTGCCTTCCACCATAATTCAATAACTATGGATGTACCAGTTCTTCTTCGTCAGCATATCTTTTAAAAATTTGGCATAGAGTGGCATCTGTTGAAGTGCTTCTCCAAAGGGCAAAGTAATTTCCAGTTTCTTGAATATATCAAGAAATCTGGTCAAATGTCTTTCTTTATCTTTCCTGGAAGGTACCAAGGGATAAGGTACTTCCTTGCTTTCATTTGGAGCAGTATCCTTCTTCTTTTTAGTATTTGCTTCACTCTTGCCTCTCCTCAGCTCATCATCAACAACTTTCTCTTTTTGTTTTTCATTTTTTGACTTTTTTTCTTTTTCTTTTTCTTCTTCTTTTATTCTTTCTTTATCTTCCACTTTTATTGGTGTCTTCTCCTCCTTGTCATCTTCAGTCTCCTGATTAATCTCTTCAAGTTCTACAAAATCAGAAATAGGTTCAAGTGCTGGCTTAGGTGCCAGCTGTTGTTTAGGTCCCCTCATCTTCTTTTCAGCTTCACTATCATTTCCTTGGATTGCCATTCTACTTCTAGTCATCATAGCTTTACATTCCTCCTTGGGATTTTTCTCTGTATTAGTTGTAAAACTGCTTGATAATCTATCCGCCAATTGCTTTGCAAGCTGTCCCACTTGGACCTCAAGATTTTTTATGGCGAACTCTATGCTCTTCTGATTGGACATAGAAACCTGCATAAACTGAGCTAGAGTCTCTTCTAGCTTCGTTGTGCGATCATAGAGACTAGGCCCTTGTTGTTGTGGCCTTGTGGATGGTCCACCTTGACATCTGTTGAACTAATTGCCAGGGTGGTTCCTCCATTGACCCTGTTGTTGATTATATTGCTGGCCATGTTGGAATCCAGAAAATCCTCCTGCATTAAAATTGTTTCTAGGCTGATTTCCTATGTAATTGACTTCACGAGTAAGGTGTTCTTCAATAGGAATACAACATCCAAATTCATGAGCTCCCCCACAGATGGTACATGTTGCAACCTGCAAAACAGAAGCATGTGAAGTATGTGCAGAATGAATTTGAGTTGGCAACTTACTTAGTGTTTCATTCAATGCTTCCAGTTGCTTATACAACAATTTGTTTTGTGCCAACAATGCATCTTGGGAGGTTAACTCCAATAAACTCTTTTTTGTAGGAATGTGAGCTCTATCTCTCAAAATACCAATGTCACTTGCAACCATATTTTCAATTAGATCCATGGCTTCTTCAGGAGTCTTCAATTTGATTTTCCCACCTACAGAAGAGTCTAATAGTTGTTTGGACTGCGGTCTTAACCCATCTATAAAAATATTGAGTTGTATCGGTTCTGAGAATCCATGAGTGGGAGTCTTTCTCAATAAACCACGGAATCTTTCCAAGGCCTCACTCAAAGATTCATCGAGAAATTGGTGAAAAGAAGAGATGGCAGCTTTGCCTTCTACAGTCTTAGACTCAGGGAAATATTTCTTCAAAAATTTCTCCACAACCTCATCCCATGTCTTAAGACTATTACCTTTGAATGAATGAAGCCACCTCTTGGCTTCTCCCGATAAAGAAAATGAAAACAAGCTCAGTCGGATTGCATTTTCAGGCACTGTAGCCAACCTAATAGTATTGCATATTTCTATGTAAGTGGCTAAGTGTGCATATGGGTCTTCATTTGGTAATCCATGAAATAAATTATTCTGAATCAACTAAATCAACGATGGTGGGTAAGTAATGGTTTGTGCTTGAACTTCAGGTTGTGCAATTCTGGTGAAAAATTGTGGCACATTAGAACTTGAATAATCTTCCAGAGTAACTCTTCTTGGCTCTTCAGCCATGATGTAGTCTTCACTAGGATCTAAATGAGAATGTTCTGCAATATGAAAACTAGAAGAGGCCTCAGAAGATTAAGGTTCTTCCTCTGGAATTGTTGTTGCCTCTAAGTCCTGCAAAAAATTTCTAATTCTCTCTAGATTACGCCTTCTACAAGTGGCGTTAATCTCCAAATCATTGGGGATCAAATCACTTGCAGAAGATCTTCTTTGCATACAAGAACAGCACTACAGTTATCCAATTCAAAAGAACAATGAATGTACTAAAACTACTATGTTAGTCAAAAGAATCAAGAAATTGAAAAAGTAAAATTAAAGCAATGCTGCAAAACTGAACTAAACTCTATTAGCAGTTTAGATCCCCGGCAACAGCGCCATAAATACTTTTGTTGACTCCCCATTGCAATTACTTTTTGTTCATTTATGTCTCAAGGAAATTTCAATGGGGGTTTACCGGAAAGCGCACCGGATCATCAAGTATTTAAAATTAAAATGGATGAATCTGAGTATCTAACATAGGGAACTAATGTTAGCCTAAATTAAGTTTAGAATCGAAGCATTGTTGAGAGAACATGTATGAGTGATAATTTCAAACAGAATTTAAACTAATTTTTTATGCTAAAAACTATAAAATGTAGGGTAAATAAAATGACAGCAGTAGGTAGAAATATTGGGTCTTTCTAACAAACAAGTTGATGCATAGAGATATATTTCTCTAATCAATCGTGTTCTTGTGTACTATTTTGTAGCCTAAATTACTAAACCCTCGATCCCTTGTCAGACCGAATTAATCCAAGCTTTGTCCTCAGATCCCTCTTGTTGGACTAGGCCCGATTTATACAACCCTCTTAGGTTTAGACTAACTTAAAATGAATTTCGTCCATAGATCCCTCATTTAATACTAGACTCAGCTCAAGTAGCTTAGGAAAGTTTAGCCTAATTTAGCCTAAGCTTCATCCGCAGATCCCTCATTTAAGACTAGGCCTAAACTAAACAGCATTATTGTAACAACATAATTAAAACCAAAACTTAATCCGCAGATCCCTCATTTAAGACTAAGTTTTGATCCTACTTCAATCAAGTTCTAAGGCAATAGTGCATTTCCCAATGCTAAAGTCACCTAACTGTGCATACAAATGGGTGATCATACCAAAAGCATACAAACATTAAGCATTAGATGAAGCATTGAACACAGAAAACACAATCAATTAGATATTATGTATTTACATTAGTTGTTCATTAGAAATCCCCAACTAGGGTGTTTAGCTAGCCATTACAAAGAAACCCTAACAATAAATGAGATTAAAAGTAG
The DNA here is from genome assembly GCF_000004515.6 of Glycine max. NCBI lineage: Eukaryota > Viridiplantae > Streptophyta > Magnoliopsida > Fabales > Fabaceae > Glycine > Glycine max. The sequence continues at coordinate 43,589,778 of NC_038251.2, read as the reverse complement.
AGAATGATAGTTTCTTACACAATAATCTAGGCTTTAATGCACAAGTTGTTCTTCTTTGCTGCTTCTGGGGCTCTTTTCCCAAAATAACCAATGTGGAATGTTGTGCACAAGTGCCTCTAAAAATTCTGTCCCAAGTCTCAAAAGGTGTGTACCCTAATTCTACACAAAACAGGCTTTAAATAGGCTTAGAATTTGCGACCTTACGCTTAGCGCCACCCTCACGCTTAGCGTAAGTAAGTGGAATTGGGCTTAGCGCCAGTCTTGCGCTGAGTCTGGCTGAAGGCACCTGCTGTGCTTAGCACACGACTTTAATGCTGATGCTCTGCCAAATTCTCCTTTGCGCTAAACGCGTTGAAGCTGCGCTTAGTGGTGGATATGCGCTTAGCCCAACTGCTACTTTTGGCATTTCAAAACTTAGCCTCTTTTTCACCTGAAAATGCACAGATTTCATCATTAAATTCAATGGAAATGTTCTAGAGACAGCGTTAACCATAAAACAAGATTTAATTACAAAATTTACTCCAAAATAACCATAAATTGGTGAACTATACAAGCTTTGGAAAATGATTTCTATACAAAAGTTAGTCGTATAAAGTGACTAACAACATGCTACTTTCGGATTATACCATTGTGATTGAGACTGAGTGTATGTGATAAATTGAGTATGTATTGACTTGTAGTATATATGTGCATTGAGTGGTGAGCTATGAAATGTACAATCACATGACTATAAGACCCTTTAAGGGCGACGAGTTAATACATGACGAGTATTGTGATGGGAACCACCGTGGGGACCCGACGAGTTTAATCACTAGCGCAATGAGATAAAATTATTTTGAGAACAATTGAGGATTCGTGTGTTTTGTACAGTTTATAGATAGAGTCTGTGTGCTAGAATGTTTTTTGGGTTGGATCTGAATTAGGAGGGAAATACCCTGACCGACTCTTTGAAGTCTAGGCCTTATCGGTAAATACACCCAGTTTGAGTGCTCTTTTAAGCTTATGCCGATCCCAAATGGTTGGAGCATTCTCACAAAATAGCATGACCCTGGTAAGTCTCCCTATGATTTTACCTAGTGAGAGTGACCTGACTTAATAGTGTGGGTTTTGTCTTGTCATGTACTTCTAGGCGCTCGATGAGGTTTTTCACTGACATGGTACCACATTGCATATAGGATTGAGTCCTAGTGTATCTGTTGCATATCACTTTAGTGGTATTGTGTTTTGATCCTTGAGTACGTGAATGATGTGAAAATGAATGAGACTTGTTGTGTTTTGATGTGATGTTACACGACAAAGTGGTGGAATTACATGATATATACATCTAGTTATCTTGTTTCTCTCTATTAGTTAGGAATGTGATAACTTACTCCCCGTGTGTTATTTGTGTTTGGATCTTGTGATGATCTCGAACTTTGTGTTCTTGGGATCAGATGGTTAGGTGAATGGATATAGAGAACCTCATGCTAGAGGACGAGGGAACACAATGCTTTGATAGGATTTGACATTGGGGTATAGGTTTCTATATTAATTGCATGAAGTCTTAAACAATCTTGTTTTGAGCCGAGATGATTTTATTATTTATTTGGACAAGTTTTATTATGATGTTAGAAAAGTGAATATGAGCCTTTTACCCTTTTGAAAGACTTTTATTTAAATGTGTTTTAAAATTAATTCTGATTTCTTATTTCTTTTATTATTAGTACATATATGTATGGAGTAAATATGCATTTTGGTCCCTAACTTTTGGCCCCTTTTGCAAATTAGTCCCTATCTTTTTGAAAGGTAAACAATAGTCCATATCTTTACATCCGTTATGCAAATAAGTCCCTACCGTTAAAATCCAATTTCCACTATTAGTCATATGTCTATGTGGCAAGTCTTTGTCCATGTAAGCAAACCCATGTGGCAAGTCTTTGGATTGAATTGAAAAATTATGATAAGTTAGGATAAAAACCATTGAAAAATTAAGTAAACCCATTTTCCCCAAAATGGTTTCACTGCCTTGGACTACGATTGCATTGGGTTTTTTCACTGTGGTCCAAGAACGTATCTTTGTATTCCCTCCATTTTCCAATCGGGGTCTCCCTCGTTCTCATCATCAACCCCCCCTCCACATGTAGCGAACGTTTCTCGACATTCGTTGGTCATTGCCACTCTTTGCGCTTCGCTCTTCACTCAGGTTCGTGTCATGTACGTTATCATTTGAAATTTTTGTGTGTTCGTTTTCATTGTTGCTCCAGGTTCGCATAATGTATGTTATCATTTTCATTTGCATTCGTTTACATTGTCATTTTTGTTTTTGTGTTCATCACCCTTTTGCGGGAAGGGTTTTGTTTCGTGGTTGTTTTGCATTTTAACATTTTTATTTTTCATTTTGGTCTCTATTTTGGTGAACCAGTTCGTCGTTTTTCTCTTCATTCATATAGATCGTTGTGATGTGTTGATTAAGGTTTGATGAAGAACGATTTATATTCTCTTGTATTTTTGGGCTTTTAAAGGGTTTTGATATAGCATGGATTCATTGTTACTCTGTTTTATGGTCCTTTATTATTTTGATTTATGATGCTCTATTTTTATACATGACATTGCATTTTGTTGTGTGATGTGCCTATGTTTGAGTTAGGTTTTTTATTTCCTAATATATGGCATTGTTTGTGGTTTCTGATTGTGTAGAATGGATGCCAAGATAACTTTAATATTGCGCCATGGAGGAAGATTCACTCCACGTGCCAATGATGGAAAGGTTGAATATATAGGCAGAGAATTTGACGTTTGGGAGGATATATCTGCAAATTACATGAACACATTTATCCTATGTGATCTGTTGCAAGCATGTAAGAAGTATAGCAGGATAGGAGATTGTTTTTGGTTGATTGATAAGGACTTAGATTTTAATCATGGGTTAAGGAGTTGTACAACAAATGGAGATATATTATACTTAATGAAGGATGCTTTGGAAAATGAGAATGAGATAAACGTTTATTTTCATCATAAAGTATATCCAATTCCAGAAGAAGTCCCACTGATGTTGGACTTGAAATGTCATCCAATTCCAAAAGCTAGTAATGAGGATGATTTAGATGATGTACCTGTTGCAGGCCATAAGGAAGGTAAATTTTTAATCAATCTCTATTGTGCAAAGAATGAACACAGAGACTATTTTCAAATCAAGTCATTTAAGCATGAGCATAAATGCTTAAGAGAAATCAAGAACAAACAAGCAAATAGAGAGTGGGTGGTTAGCAAACTTGAGGCCAAACTCAGAATCCAGCCAAGCCTTAAATGTGTTGAAGTTTTGGATTATTTCAAGCAAGAGTTTGGAGTTCACATTGAAGTTACAAAGATGTGGAGAGCCATGAAAGAAGCAAAGCAACTAGTAGAAAGGAGTGATGATAAGAATGACCAAGGGTTATGACTCACTTGTACCAATTATCATACACGTACAAAATTACCACGACTGTACAAAATTATTATGGTCGTACAAAATTACCATGATTGTGGTCTTCTAATTAGATCCAATTTTTACATGAAACCTCTTATGCACTAATCTTTCATAAAATTACACTAAAACATGAGTTTTGCCAAATAAAATATATCAAAATGCATAAATATGACATGCAAATCTATATCAAAGTACAATTAAATATAGGTTCAAGAAGGTCCAGTGGAGATTAATTTATCTCAGCCTAATTTGTCACAAAATAGTGACATGAAGTTCATGGTAAATATTTTGTTCTCCTAAGACTAACCAATTTGTTTTTATATATTACAAGTGTTATTCATGTTTGGCATTTGCATGTAGGTCCCTGCACCTATTGTTGATGTTCCACCAATAGCAAGGTATAAGCTAAACATAAGAAGACCCAAACAAAAGAATATTTCAGACACTTCAACACTAGACGCACCTATTGTGGATGGCCCACCACAACACCCTTACTTTTCATGCCAACACCAAGGTTCACTAGAAGGAAGGCTGCTGATAAAGATACAATATAAAAATGAAGAAAAGTGAATACTCATTTCTTGTTTTATTTTGTTATTAGGATGTGTAGTTGGATATGACTAATTTATATTCAGTAGGTACTAGTTTATGTTGTGTACTTTGGTACTTTAAATTTGAAAGCATAAACGATGTAAACATTATAGTACTTATCTATGAAAGCTTGAGTTATCTATTTTGGTTTATGGTGTGAAAGCTTGCCCTGCTCAAGGATTGCTTGCAACTAGCATGCACTGGTACATGTGTGCATCATATGCTTTGGTTGCAAAATGAAATTATGGCATGTTGGTTCTCTGGTTTAGGAAGTGTCAAATGAAATTTGCTAGCAGTTTTCTGCTCAGGTGTTGGAGCTTTTATGCAGGCTTTGGAGCAATTTCTGCTAGCAATTTCCTCTGCATCTATACAATTTCTATGACAGTAAGGAACTATTGATATGGACTAGGACCACTATTAAACCTTACAGTAGCTTGTAGAGTTTGAAAAATAATCACATGATTTAATGTCATGTTTCTTCTCTTTCTCTTATAATTTACACATTGTTTTGGAGCTGGAGCTTCATGTATTTGAGCTTCGAATTAGAGAGAGAACAAGGAATGACCATTACTAAAAGCAAAAAAAATATGTCAGCAAAAAGATCATTGAAAATGTCAAGAGAGAATTGGAACAATGTGAAGCAGGAAAGAAGGCACTGGAAAAAAAGGAGATTGCTTGCAAGGAATCACTGGCCAGAGCACAGGATGAGTCTACCAAGATATCTGAAACTATGACAAATGTTAAATCTAAAGTGAGACACTTTGATAATTGCTCTTTGGCGGATGGTTTGCTTTAGTTTTATAATTTCTTCAACCAATTTGTAGGCTTCTTCCATGGTAATGATTTTTGGATAGTTTAATGACTTATATAGATTTTTTAGATAATTATGCTTTAAACGTATGCAATCAACACCAGAAAAGTATAACCAATTATATGATATTTGATCAAGTTGAGCATCATTCTATTGTTCTGTAAAATAAATGACAGTAGATAGTCCCAAATCAAATTTCAAAAGAAAAACTTGAGGAACTGCAAAGTAACTAACAGTAGTAACAAAAACTTGAGGAACTTCATTCACAATATTTATTCATCAAAACAACACTTATAATATCAAAAGATGCTACTACAAAATTTTCCTAAAATATATTCCCCCTAAAACTAACATTATAATTAAAATTGAAAAACCTAACAACACAATGTTTGTTAAATTTCTCATTTTCTTATGCAATGCTTCAATTTGTAGGTTCAAATCAGCCACTATCATTGATTCTCTTGTGACAGAAGAAGGATTAGAAATTTGGTTTTCTTCTTCAACCCATTGAAAAAATTGACAGTTATTTGGGTCTGTTTGGGACAATGCATAAGTATAAAATAACCTTCTTGGGTTCCTCCTTTTTCTTGCAGTTTGAATAGTTGCACGTCTTCCATGGTGGCATTGGCAAATGGTTCTACCAGAAAATGCAGAAGAACTGCCACTTGCAGACATGGAGAAATCAAAGTCCACTAGGAAGAAGATGGAGTGAGGGGAGGAAAAAGATGGTGCGAGGGGGACAAATAAGACTAGGGAGAAACACACACACTTAAGACTCCACCATGTTGGAATTGAGAAGAGAGAAGCTTTATAAACACCCTAATTTAAGGAAGAAGAAGCAAGTGAAGAAGAAAATATTTGACAACTTTTTAAATTTTGCATCAAAGTCTAGTCTACGTGTCACAATCTGGGACAATTTGTCATGTTGAATAATCTATGTGGCATTAAAATTGCCAACAATGCACCTCACTAACAACGTTACTTTCAAATTTAACGACAAGGACTATTTTGCAAAACTTATGCAAAGATAGGAACTATTTTTAAAATTTCAAAAAGATAGGGACTAATTTGCAGAAGGGGTCAAAAGTCAGGAATCAAAATGCTTATTCACTCTATATGTATGTGGTAGAGTGTCATATCCCACACTTCTGACCTCAACATGGATCGAGCCTGCCTGATCTACGAACTCATCATGAAGGTGGACATGTATGTGGGCAGTATGATTTCATTGCAGATTACACAGATCACCCAGTCCAGCACGCCTAGACTTGATTTCCCCACTTTGATTATGGAACTCTACAATGCCCAAGGGGTCGACTCAGATACTTTGACCATCGCCTCCACATCTCCATTCCCCTCTCTATAGAGCCTCCCCTAATGATGCTAAAGGAATTCCTCCAACAGGTTGTCTTGCCAGGAGTCTAACCCTATTTTGTACAGGGGTGATGCCTCTGGCACGGGTAATGATGATGCTGCAGAGATTGGAGCTGATGATGATTACATCATATTAAAGAATAAACAATAGATGCAATAAAAAGATACAATGAAATAAAGAGCTATTCACTAATGTGTATAATTATTTATTTTTTGTTAAAGTCAAAGGGTTAATGTTGAATTAGTCAACACTAATAGAGTGTTGACATGGCAGGCTTAGTCACCATCCTAAGTGGCAGGGTGCATATATAAAGAAACAGGTGTAACCATCAGTAAATTTATTTCACTTCACAAGAAAATAGGCTAGGCCCAAATTGAAAATATGTGCATGTGTTGAAAAAGGAGTGTAAATAGAGTTCTTCATTTTATTTCAGACTCCACAAAATTGGGCTAGGCCCAAAATGAAAGAAAGGATGCATTTGTTAAATAATGGGATGTAATTTCTCTAGTAGTGTGTAATTTCTATTATTATAGAAGATCCAAGGACAAATTCAAATGCTTGTAAGATATGACCTCTGAACTTCTCAGTAGTAGATTTGGTCAATTGAGAACTAAACATTAGCTGCACAGTTGGAGTCGTACAAAAAACCATCAAATATCCTTGGATAATTTGTGAATGTTGACTAGCAAATGTAAAATAAACACAAGAGGAGCAACACAATCATAACTTGTGGATGTTATATTAACACTGATAATGACACTACTAAAAGTTGAGTGTCACGAGATTGTTAACCATTTTAACTTTATGATAAACTCTAATAACAACATTAATAATGCTACCTTATCACAATCTTTAGGCCCTTTGCATGATACTACACCTAGTGCAATCAAATACAAGATAAATTTATCCCCCAGTTCTTCTAGATCTAAAATGTATAAAAAAATTATGAATATTATATTAACATAGAATGACATTTCTAAGAGTAAGATTTTAATCATATCAATGCAAAATATAATTAATAGCACTATTGAATAACCATTGTGCAGATTTGACACTCACCATCCCCAAAACTAACATAGATTAGTTTGTTTTCTTTAAACAGAAACTCTTTCAGCCTAGTAACATGTATCCTCTCAAGTACCTCTAACCATATCTCTTCAATTTCTTTATGTTTTTTACCCAAAATTTGCCTCTCCCCCATCCTAATCTTATTAGTGGCTATTGCTAAGCTGCCAACATGGGTATTTCAATTCTAGCAACCATTGACAGTTGTCTCCCTTTGTTAGGAATGTCAATAGGATTACCAATCAGTTTGGTTGTTTCTCTTGCATCTACATCTTTTGGACTCCATCCCTTTAATTTCAGCATGTTTTCCTGACACCTATGTGGTGAGGACAAGCTCAATGCAAATTCAGTTGTGAAAAAATGTTCACAACACAAATTAAATAAATAAATATACTCAGCATATCATGAAGCCTAACAGAACATTGAAATTACAATCCTTGCTTTTCCTCAATGTAAAGACCAAAAGGCAACAACAACCAAAAAATAAAATTCAAACATAAATATGTAGTGAACCAAGTATATACCCTTCTCCCCCCCCCCCCCCCCCTTACTAAAAATAACCAACAATGCTTTATAATATTCGTAGCTAAGGCAATGAACCCAACGCCCAACGAACACGATGGAACACTAGCAAATTTTCTAAACCATATTACCTTCTTTTTTCTTAGAGAACAAAACTTAACTCATATCATTAATAAGAGGAGAGTCAATACATTAAGGAATGGTATGATAATCAAAAAGACTACCGTGAGATGCAACAACTCTTGCAAGGGAATAAGCTACTGCATTAGTTTGCCTTGGAACAAACTTAATTAACATAAAAGTTTGGTAAATAAGAAAGGAAGGATAGACAATCCTTAATGATAGAACCTAGATCAGAATGATCTGCAAAGGAAACCTTGAGCTTATCAAAAGTAATCTTACAACTGTTTGATAGCCGGCAAGTGCACCGGATCGCGCAAATAGTATAAAACAGTAAGTGAATAGTGAGTATCGAACTCTCGGGGAACTTGTTTTACTTGGTAAAGCTATGGTTCAGTTGTCTTGGAATGAAATTTTGATGTGTGGTATGGACAATTATGTAAACTAAACTATTCAAAAGCAAATCACATGAGTAGTGGTGTGTGAAGATAGATAGACAACGTGTTGGTCTTCCTACTGGGTGACTGATGTTATTAAGGATGTTCTCTACCTCACAATGTTCATATGTTCTATGTTGTCTCCTGGACTGCTAAACCCCGATGTCTCGTGCATGTTTAGCCTAATCCTAATTAAGCATCGCCCTCAGATCCCTCTTGTTGGACTAAATGTGGCGTCCCCAAAATAATGACTGGTTTATTAGTAATGATTTAAATAACAAAAACCATGCAAATTTTTTTTTCCGTTTCTTTCTCTATTTCAAAATAATTAAGTTCAGAAGGAAAATCATTGCCATGGAGTCCTGAATGGCCAGTTCACAACTCTATTCGGAGTCATTTCTTTCTGATCACGCATAACATCTAAATATTTTGCTTTTTCAAAGGAAAGGTATGACAGCCATTACTTTAGGTCGTCACGTGAAAACAATAAAATAAAATACGGTCGGTAAACTCCTTTGCAAATAAACTTTGCTAATGCTTTCTTTTCAAATAACAAGATTAAACATAAGTGCATTCATTATTTAAAGCTGTCCAAAATATGGGAGTTTTGCAAAATACATAGTGTCATCCAAAGCAAAGGTGTCCACTGTGGTGGCTTCAGCCACATGTATACAATCATCAAATTCCTATACAATAGGTCTACCCATACAAAAACAAAAGAGTAAACCTAACAGTCAGTCCTAGATACACCCACCCTCAAAAAGTATATAAAACTGGTCCAATGAGCTCTCTACTATGATGAAGAGCCTCCACTAATCGCCATCTCTCCAGGGCCACTATCCTCCGTAGAGTCTGCCTCAGATGCCGACATGACGTCCTCGGGAGAATCCACCTCAGGGAGTGGGTCCTCATCACCCTCTAGAAAGTCAAGAGCATCCACAGCAGGCTCAGGAGGTAGCTCCTCAGGATCCTCCTCAGGGTCTTCCTCGGATGACGTCACCTCGATCACTTGGGCTGGCTCCACTAGACGGTATGGTGTAGGCGTGGGTAGTATCCACTCCACAGTGCGCTGAAGCGTGCGCGCGGGTTCATCTAGATGCACCAATGAAGTAGCCGTGAATCGAATCGTGCCCTGAAATCGGCACCTCGCATTGCCTTTGAGGGTCTCCCAAGCTCCCTCTAGGCACTCCATCTCCACTCGATCATGGATTAGTTGCGCCACCCTCGCGATCTACAAGAAGAAAAGGAAAGGGGTAGACTCTTTCACGAGAGATCTAACTGCGGTAGCAACACAATGCATCCCATAACCACTACATGCAAGTAAAAGGGATATCTCAAGGTTTTTCATCTCTGGTAATCGATTACACCTCATTGGTAATCGATTACCAAAGGCCAAACTCGAATTACATAGCTTCAGGACGTGAAAACCTGCAAAAATGCACTGTGTAATCGATTACACATGACTGGTAATCGATTACACATGACTGGTAATCGATTACCAGTGGCTTATTCCTCTGTGTAATCGATTACACAGCCTGGTAATCGATTACCAGAGGCCCCTTCAACATTCCAATCCCATTTCTAAGCCTGGTAATCGATTACACCCCTTGGTAATCGATTACCAGAAGCCCTCCTAGCTTCTTGATCTCGTTTTCAAGCTTGGTAATCGATTACACTCCCTTGGTAATCGAATACCAGAGGCCATCTTAGCTTCCTGTCTTCACTTTTAAGCCTTGTAATCGATTACCTGCCCTTGGTAATCGATTACCAGAGGCCATATCCCAAATCTCACTCAAGACTCATTGCTGGTCAGCCACCACACAAGCCTCCTTGCTTTGTGGTCTTTGTTCTTTTATCGGTTGACTGCCAGGAGCTCGCCTATTTAGGTACATCACAGGTTCTCACTGACTGACTATGCCCGGGTTGGGTCGGGATTGGTCAAGCTTGGTTTTGGGCAATAGCACCCCACCTGACGTCCCCAAGGTCTCCTGACCCCCGCGACATATCTCCAGGTACCACTCTGTGGTCAACGAATAAAAGTAGGAAGTCTCACCCTTCCACACTTCCTCATTTCAAGCTTGTAGGATTATGGGGTACCCATCACATGTGGTACTAGGTGGCGGTCGGGCGATGGTGCAAAACAATTCTCCACATCCACAAATCACGTATAACCCACCATCCCCTGTTGCCCACCTCAACTGAGCTCACGTACTCCCACGTAGCCCTTATCCTCGTTCCTCTCAACGCCGGGTCCCCATCAATCCTCCTAAGCTTCCACAACATCCAAGTAATTCAACATCCAAGCATCATGAACTAACACAGTCAAGAAAACAGGGAAGAGGCAGAAAACTCTGCCCAAAACACAAACGAACATCACAACTTTTCACACTCAAATACCACAGTAATATTCTCTTCGTTCTAATTCGTTAACCGTTGGATCGACTCAAAAATTTTACTGGAAGTCTCTAGTACACAAGTCTACATTATGACCGTTGGGATCTGCTACAAAGCGTCCAGAACCCAATCTGTACTACTCTTTCCACAACCAGCAAATACACAACACTTTCTGAAATTTGATCATTTGAATATTAAACTTCAGATTTCAGAGCTCTTTTAGAGCACAAAATTTCTTGCTCCTCTCTTCCTCTCCCTTCATTCTTTTCCTTCTTCCTCCAAGCTCTTATCCATGGCCTCCTATGGTGGTGAGCTTCTTCTAGACTCATCTTCTCCTTGAAGTGGCGTCTCCTCTCTCTTTTCCTTCTCTATTCTGCTGCCATTCATCTTCCAAGAAGCAAAGGAATCCATTGATGAAGAAGATCCTAGGCCTACAAACTCAAATGGAGCTTACATCAGAGATCTTGGAGACCTTCAAGAAAGTAGAGGTGAACATACCTCTGCTAGATGCTCTCAAGCAAATTTCAAGATATGCCAAATTTCTAAAGGAGCTATGCACCCACAAAAGGAAGCTTAAAGGCAATGGAAGGATTAGCATGGGCAGAAATGTGTCAGCATTAATAGGTAAATATGTTCCTCACATTCCTGAGAAATATAAGGACCTAGGTACTTTCTGTATACCTTGCATTATTGGGAACAACAAACTTGAGAGTGCCATGCTAGATCTAGGAGCATCAGTTAGTGTCATGCCTCTGTCCATTTTCAATTCTTTATCTCTTGGATCTTTGCAATCTACAGATGTGGTGATTCATTTAGCAAATAGAAGTGTTGCTTACCCCGTAGGTTTCATAGAGGGTGTGTTGGTTCGGGTTGGTAAACTTATTTTTCCTGTTAATTTTTATGTTCTTGATATGGAAGAAGGATTTTCCCGTGGTTCAATTCCAATTATTTTAGGCAGGCCATTTATGAAAACAACCCGAACCAAGATAGATGTTTATGCTGGCACATTGTCCATGGAATTTGGTGATATTGTTGTTCATTTTAACATTCTTGATGCCATGAAACATCCATCTGAGGATCACTGGGATGACCTTAAGAGGGTGTTCTTAGAGAAATTCTTCCCTACATCTAGGACCACTGCCATCAGAAAAGACATTTCAGGCATCAGGCAACTTAGTGGAGAGAGCTTGTTAGATCAATAAGAGCTTTACCCACTTACACCTCCCTAATATAGCATAGGATGGTTACACTACTTGGGTCTTTCAACTTCTATAGTAGAATACTCTGGATCACAAAAATGTAGTTTCCTTCCACCACGATGCTCTCATTGATGTATTTTCCCTTCTTTGTGAGCAGGCCCTTTAGAAATTTTGTATACATCAACATCTGTTGCAAGACCTCTCTAAAGGGAATGGTTGTTTACAAATTTTTAAATATATCCATGAAACGAGCAAAGTAATGCTCCCTCGCTTTCTTTGACGGCATCAAAGGGTAAGGGATGTCCTTCACTAGGGCTACAATTATCTCTCTCCTAGCCTCCCTAGCTAACTGCATCTTGGTCTTAATGGGTAAAACATTATCACTTTTCTCCTTGCTCACATCTTTCTTTTCATCATCCTCTTCTCTCTCTTTATTCTTTCCTTCCTTATTACTCACATCCTTTAATACTCACTCATCTCTTTCTTCTCTCTTAATATTCTCTCTCCTATGGCTTCTAGTGAGAACTGCCTTGTATTCTTCCTTGGGATTCTTCTTAGTGTAGGCTACAAAACTCCCTATTGGCCTTTCATCTAGTTGCTTAGGTAGTTGGCCCACTTGCACCTCCAATTTCTTGATAGCTAACTCCGTGCTCTTGTGATTTGACAAGGAAACTTGCATAAATTGAGTCAGAGTGTCTTCTAGCTTGGTGGTCCTCTCATAAAGATTAGGCCCTTGGTTGGAAGGTGAAATGGATGGATTGTCTATCTTTATTGAAATTATTCCCAGGATGGGATCTCCAACCTTGGCCTTAAGAAAAAGTTTCTCCCTGATTGTATCGAAGAGGTCCTCCTTGATGGAACCCTTGATGATATGGATTAGCCATGTAGTTGAATTCTTTGGATGCATCGTGTTGGGATATGCACTTACCTAACTCATGGGCCCCACCACAGATGTTGCATCCCCCAATTTGCATAATTGGAGAGTGGGCAGGTTGTACTGCATGAAACTCTTAAAGAAGCTTGCTTAGTGTCTCTGTGAGGGTCTCTATTTGCTTGGCTAGAAGCTTGTTTTTGGCTAGTAGTGCGTCTTGTGACGTGAGATAAAAAAGACTTTTCTTTGTAAGCATATAATCTCAATCACAAAGGATGGCATGGTTATTGGTTGTCATGTTTTCAATTAACTCCATAGCTTTATCAGGTGTCTTCAATTTGATCTTCCCACCAACGGAGGCATTAAGCAGCTGCTCGGAATGGGATTGCGTGACATTAATGAATATATTTTGCTGAACCGGCTCGCTGAACCCATGGGTGGAAGTCTTCTAGAGTAAACCTTGGAAGTAGTCTAGAACTTCACTAAATGATTCACCAGGGAATTGCTAGAATAAAGAGATGTCCACCTTCCCCCCAGTGGTCTTGGACTCTGGAAAATATTTCTTCAAAAAATTCTCCACCACCTCTTCTCATGTTCGCAAGCTATTTTTCCTTGAATGAGTACAACCATCTTTTTGCTTCACCAGCCAAGGAGAAGGAAAACATGTTGAGGCGAATAACATCTTCTGGAACTCTTGCTATCTTCACCGTGTTGCAATGTGAGCATATGGATTTTAATTGGGTAGCCTATGAAAGAGATTAGCCAGATAGAGCATGTGGATACGTGATGTTGGCAGTTTGAACTTCAAGCCGGGCTATGCCTGAGAAGTACTAAGGGGTAAAAGAACTAGAGTAGTCCTCTAAAGTGATCCTTTGTGGCTGGTCCTCTGCCATGATGTGTTGTTTAAAATTGGGGTTTGGGAAAGAAAAAGATGACACTCAGGATGTTGGTTCTTGATTCCTCAGTTGTTATCTCTTTCTTCTTGTAGCGTTGTTTCTTCTGCATGTTGCTTCAATCTCTAGATCGAATGAAACAAGATTGTTTCCTCGCATACAAGAAAGAAAACACTATCGTGCAGGTTATCAAGGTAAAAGAATCAAAACAAAAACTAAAAAAAATAAAGAGTGAATAAAGAAAAATTGAGAATTTTTTATATTTTTATTATTTTTGTATTTTTTTTTTTGAAAAATTAAAAGTAAAAATAAAAGGACATAGAGAAATAAAAATAGAATATCCAAAATACCAAGTACAAAGAACAAAGTCCCTTACAATGACTTGTTAGCAAGTGCACCAAATTATCATAAGTAGTAAAATATTATGAGAAAAAAATAAATTAAATTGGCAAAAAGTTAAATTAAAATAACAATGGAAGAAATTAAATTATAGAGGAAAATTAATTAATTAAAACAGAAAGATTAGAGAACCCAATATTATTATAGAACTAAATCCGGAATATGATAATGTTGGGACCTTAACCTACCTGAGCTACTCCTTGATGTAATGTTAATGATTTTTCTCTATTTATAATTATTCCAATTTACACCTGCATCGATTAATATACTCTAACTTTGGTCCTTCGAATGAAAGAGCCTAATTTAGCTATCTTTTTTCCCAAATCCTTTTTCAGAGAGTAAATAGTTAAATTGCATTAAGAGTAGAGATGTATAATAGACTAAATAAAATCAACATATCCCTAGTGATGACTTTATTTAGATACTTTTTCCCGATTCTATTAGAAAATAACATTTCCCAATGCTACCCCTAAAACTTACCATGCAAATGGGTGATTAAGCCACTAGTAATAATATTAAGCACCAGAAAGAATTATGCAAAAGTAATAATATTAAATAGATAAGAAAGAGAAATTGCATCAAAAGTAGTTGGTTGTCATGTTCCCAATAAAAAAGGATTTAGTCTCTCATAGTCATAGGAGGTTTTACAACTGCAATAGGAGAATATTTAAAAAAGGAGAAATATATAAGAAAGGAATTGGAGGGAATGAATGACTTCTAATGATTGTTCCTCCTTCTTTTAGCGTTTGCCTTTTGTTAGGAAATATATTCTCTGGAATTTTCTATGTATTTTTTCCTTCTCTATCCTTTTTTTATTTGTGCATATCAACTTAGTTTTCACACAACCTTCACGCTAAGCGTGCTTGTCGCGTTTAGCGAATATGGCGGTAATCCTCGCGCTTAGCGTGCGACTCATTCCTGAATTAGTATGCTTTCATGAATTAACCTTCACTTTCTTGAATTATCTTCCTGGCGCTAAGCATGCTTTGCTCGCAAAACCTGTGTTTTGCACTGAGCACTTGGGTCGTGCTAAGCGTGGCTCTTTAGATTCTCAATTTTCTCTTTTGGGCTTTACTTTAAGCATGATAAATTCATCAAATTTTAATATTTTTTCGCGCAAAAACTCAAATGAAGTTAAAATAACAATTATTTGCACAAAAAGGAAGAAATAAGAGAGAGAAATTACTAATTTCTATATAATTTAATACCAAACTATACCTATAAATAGCAGTTATCAATTATGCAATAATTATACTAAGACTCAAACTTATATGCAATATGGTGTCATGTCAGTGAAAAATCACACTATGACGCTTAGAAGTATATAACAAAACACGCCACATAATAAGAATGTCAAATCACTCTCATTAAGTAAAATCATAAAGTGACCCGTCAGAGTCACTCTGTTGTGCGAGAATACTCCAACCATATGAGATCAATATAAGCTTAAAGTAGCAATCAAACCGAATATATTTACCTCCAAAGCCTAGATTCCGAAGAATCCATTAGAGTCTCACATTCTTGATTCAGGTTCAACCCCTAAAACACCATCCAAAGTGAAATACAATTCAAGCTAAAAATGAATATACATCAAGTGCTATGTTAGTTAGTGATCCAAACGGGAACAAAGGTAGGTAAAATAGTTTTCACCGAATCACATGACTATGTTTATGTGACTATGACTTTTCTGTCCATGTGGTCCAAATTAGTAATGATTCAAAAGAATTGAATTAGCTCCCCAAAAATGGTTCCTATGTTTCCGAGAGGGGCTACATTACTCATCAAAAACTGTTTTGCAAAAAATTTCTTTTTAAATTCTTTGAATTGAAGAATAATTATGAAATTTTGCTTTCTTGTCTTTTTTAATTTTAAAGCACAAAATTTGTCTGGATAATTATGCTTTGCATTGTTAAAATTCATCTTTGTGGCCATGATAATGTATCTGCATTGTAGTTCATAATGACTTTATGTTCATTGTTAGCAGATTGGGTGAAAAAAAGCGATTAGACTAAGAAGAAAGGAGATGCGATAAATCTCTTCTTTCAACCCCTCTCAGCTTCAACTGAATAAATTTAAGAAATAAAAAAAGATAAAAAGATTCACCCGGTTTATCACACTCAATTTCTAATTTCTAATTCAGTCATTATAGATTGAAGCATTGTCACATCAATAAAAAATTTCACTATCCTATCGTACACTCTAAATAAAAAAGGTAAAAAGATCCGGCCAATTTTAATTTTCAGTGTCTTATCACAATCTAAATGAACCCTGAACTTAGAAATTGGAAAATGAATTCGATCAAATCATCATGTATGTTCGTCTAATAGCAAATTCTTTCATCTCAAAGTATAATACTTGACAACTAGGAGATCTGTATAGACAAAAAGATGCCCTCCCATTGTTCAAGGAATATCATCCATCACAAAGATTACTTTTTTACTTTTTCTTTTTTATCAAACACATCTCAAAGTGTTTTCGGTCCAAATCTATATGTACAGACCAAGATACTTGAAGGAAAATAGGCGAAACTAAATCTTCTCCACATAGAAAGTTCCACCGTTGCCAAAGCCTATTTCATCCAAGGTTGACGAGCCATCTTCAATACTGTAACAACGACGTGGGGATTCCGTTACCTGTGAAAATATTGGAGCAGTTAAAAGTGGATCATTTCAATTATATAGAGATAATTATGCTGCTAGTTATAATTAATGATCAAGATTTAAAAAAAAAAAAAGTTTAAGAAAACACCTAAGCGCCATCAACTATGCCTTTATCAGTATTCATAAAAAGCCATGACAGTCACTGAATAAATTTTATGCTATATAATTGCAACTATCCATACTCCATACCTACTTGTAGGATCATGTCATTAGTTTAACCAGAAACGGTTTTCTTGAGAAGATTATTGATAATCTGAGTCATTAGTTTTCTGTAGATTTCAACCTCCATAAATATTTTGATAAGGTGCTACTGTGCTACCTCATATATAGTGAGGAACTCCCAGCACAATTGTCTTTGCAATTGCTGTATCCGAGAGGAATAGCTATTTTGCCTCACAGCAACCCTTTACCGAATCAAGTTATTAAATCAAAGGGACTATAATAATTACTAGTAATAACTAATAAGGATAAAACAAAGTTAAGAAACGAAGACTAAAAAAAGACTCTTCATGTTATTTTATTATCCTAAAAAATTTGTTCCTCGAATTTCTATAATTAAAATAGGAGGCAAGAGCACTCAAGCTTTATCACCATGCATCTGTAGCAACTGGCATGTCACCTATATTTGGAAATTAATGTGGGTTGCTTGTTTATTTTTCTGTTATAATTTACTTCATCTTATAACATTTCACCTTACTAGCAATGCATGATATCAGACGGGGTTCTCAAAGAGAAAATCTTAATGGTTGTGTATTTGGTAAATCCATCGTGAAGTTTCGGAACTAAGTTTCAATTTCTGAAAAAAGAAGGTAAAAGTGAAATTATATGCTTAATTTTCACATATTTTTCTGTGTATTTTCTCTATAAGGTTATGAAAAATATGAAAACCAGTATATGCTGATATGATCATGCCACATTAACATGTTTTAAATATCAGGACTAATATAAATTAAATGCATTCCCGAGTATTAATCCGAGACATAAACTTGGATATAGCATAATTCATGACATGTGTCTGGAAACAATAATCACTGAGATTCACCTAGGTAATTTTGAACATATATACTCTCTATCAAGCATGAAGTTCGGAAACTTTATGGTAATAAAGCATTGACAGAAACTAAAAAAACACCGTTAGTTACTTACACCATTGACCGAAATCATGCCATATTATCATGAAGGTTCAATCCAGAAATCAAGTGGATAGGGAAAGAGGCACTCACAAGTCTATAGGCCGTAGACAAAGATTCTCCTAATCCAACAATGTTTACGAACTCAAAGACTTCCTACCATGGTAACAAAATGACAATTGGTTAGCCATGTATGCAACCTTTCACAATAATGTAAAATACACAATACTACTCCTTCAAATGTTTATCTGGTGCTTCGCACTCCTATTTCATAAGTAGTATGCCTTCATGAAGTAAAAAAACGGAAACATAACTTGTTTGATTTTTTGAAGGAAATGACATAAACTGAAGTGAGAATTATATTCCTCTAGGGTTCTTGTGAGAGAACATTGATAATTCCAAAAATACTTTGAAAAAGGCAAGGATGGAAATTTAATGAAAGAAGGGAGTGAAGAAGTGGAAAAATCCATTGGAAGTGAAAGGAAAATGCTGAACATAATAGACAGCTGGAAAGAGGAGATTGGGAGAAGAGAACTGCAGAATCATAAGTGGCTGGAATGTTAGGATGGTATCGAGCTTTTTTGCTAGTGGAGGTGGCATTGGCTCGGAGAGTGTATACTATCCTGTGGTGTTTGTTCCTTTAAACTGAATATTATCCAGAATTTAGTTTTCGTCATATTCTAATGCTAATTCTACCTCAAGTTTTTCTCTTTTGGAGAAGATACGGGCAATGCGAAGTTTGTCTGGCAAGATAACAGAAATCCGAATTACTCGTTCAATATTCCTATAATCCTGCAATCATGAGGCAGTGAGGCACACACAATTCAGTAGAGCTTTTAGAAACAAAGTACAAAAAATCCTCCTACCAAATCAATAAAAAATTATAAGGGTAATGTACCCACACACAGGACAAAAAAGGCTAACACTGTATTACTGCAAAATTTAAAACCCCTCATTAGAATTTGAATTGTTGCACCCCTCATTAGATTACAAGTGCTTTTATTTTTTTCAGTACATTGGAGATAAAAAAAAAAAAAATTTAAAAAAGACCGCTCTGTCTAACCAATCACCTTAGGAAGGCCCAAATGACTATTTATGGGATGATTCAATATAAAGAATTTGATCTTTGGTGGTCTAATGCACAAACAGTTGCACAAAAGTAAGCTTGAGAAACAGTGGTTAATTGAGTTACTTCAACATTTTCATAAGTCAACATAATGAAACAAAAACCTCTAGCATATGTTCCCTTAATAATGTAAACATTAAACATCAGACAGAGTACTTGCCTCTAGCACAGTGTAATGATGGATTTGTATTTATATAGTTTATAATAACCATATATTTAAGAATAACCGCCATTTATGAATACAGGACAACCAAACAAACTTAAAATAACAACGCATGCACGCAAACACATACATGGGGCATGTCCTGCAACCTTTGATTAACTTGTAATATTGGCCATCCATAGCTTATTCAATGGTTGTTTAGTGTTACGCTTCATATTCACATCACAACTAACAACAGGAATAAAGTCATATCCATATCACAACTAACAGCAGGAACAAAGACAACAGGTCACAAACTCAGCAAATGTATTATTACCCTGCAAATTCTTTCATGGTACGCCTCTCGTTCTTTAGCTTTTCTTTCAGTAATCGCAGGGTCTTCGTTCAGTAGGTCTGGATCGTTAGCGCCCTGCACAAAATTGTGACAAATGATGTATCATGTCATAAACCTTAATCACACAGCCATCACAGGCAAGAATCTAAAGTCTAAACCTATTGTTGTTTCAGCAACCGATTGTCATCAGTTAACAATTGTGACGTAGAAGTGGACAGACATTGAAATTGGACAAATAAAATGAACATTCAAAAACCTTCAAGGACGAGAAAGTTGGATGCCGGCCCAAATTAGGTCCTTGTTCTTTCTGAGTAGGACTTAGAGGAATCTTATAGAAATAGAAGAAGCAACAGAATGGTAAGCAGGGATAATAAATTTTAGAAAGCAAAACAATATGGTAAGCAGGGATAATAAATTTTAGAAAGCATATAGAAATAGAGGAAACATCAATATGCTAAACTTCATGCTATGAGTATTATACTTTGGGAACATCCTTTTGCTGCGACGAAGAAGCTCCCGCATTCTTCTTTTTCCATGCTTTATAAGCTTCCTTCATCCTTTGCCCCAGTGACTTTCTCCTTGGGGAAACAGGTGAGGCGCTTGATTGAGATAAAGGGTTTTGATTACTTGCGCCAGGGCTATCATCTTGTGGGGTGTTAATTGCAAGATCTAGCTCTTCTTCACTTGGGATGCTAGTCGTAACAAGAATCATACAAACTATGATTAAATAAACTAAATCAAAGAAATTAATTTAACTCGGCTTCTTAGAACATGTTTAGTTAAAAAATAAAAATCATTAATAAAGATTTCAATTTCAAAGATATGAAAGAAAAATAAAATTAAGAAGCACATTGCCATACTCGATCGAACCCTCTTCAAGAAAGCCTTTAAGAGCTTTACAAAGATTGCCTCCATGTTTCTGCAGACCAATTAAACAAAAACTCAGAAAAAATATTAAAAAAAATGCACGAAAAAAAAAAATTAAAGTGAGTAGTTACAATATTGCATGTATCGTAACTACAAACGAAAAAGAGGAGGAAAAAAGAAAGAATAGAAAAAGTGAGAGAGTGGGAGAATGTGAAGTGGGACATCTAATTGCTCATGTGCGACGGTCGACGATACTTCAGTGATTTGCATGAATAATGCCATCCTTTTCGCCAACGTCATCATCGGCATGTTTGCTCGGTTGATCTGAAAGTGTTTGTGACTTTGTGCAGTGAAAGTGTTGTAGTGTTCGTTATGGTTATGCACGCTAGCGACAATTTCATTTATAGTTCAACTTTGTGATGTGGGGCCCAACCTCTGAATCCGTTGGACGCGTGCTAACAGCTAACCGCTAACTGCTAACCGTTAACTGTTAACTGTAAGTGCTAACTAACTTCGTGTATTAACCAAATAATAAATGTAAAAAATAAAAGAAACTGCTAGGTCCTATGCTAACACTTTGCATTTGCACTGTTCTCCACTTGCCACTAATAAACTTCATACTATTAGAAAGATTATCCAAAAAAAATAGTGTTTAAAAACCTCAATTGTTTTATTTTTTAAATTTTGTCAAATATTTGGCAGTGTCATATATAAGGAATGAATAAACCAATATCCCAGGTCAATGTCCTTTGGAGCTTCTATCCCGTGTCATTTTAACAGGGTCATTTGCACCAAGATATACTCACATATAACAAATAACTAAATAAATATTCTTTGGAGTTTATCTTCTATCCCGTGACATTTTAACAGTGTCATTTGTACCAAGAGATACTCATATATATCCCAGTTTCAATTTGCTCTTGAACGAGGTGTTCCTGCATTGATTGGAATTCTTGCCACAATCAGGCTTCCATACCCTTCAAGGACCTTTGACATGGCTCATTGCCCACGTTGCCTCATTCCTTGGGGCAAGTATGGTACATCCATTAGTCCCTAATGTCTTATTTGAACAAACTTCTTTTTAACTACTTAAAATAAGAAAGTAATATGAATTTCTCTCGTAAGCTAAAATCAACTTCATCTGAATTTTTGAAGATTAGATGAGAGAACTTCCATAAAAATTTAAAGGCATAAGTGATAAGTTGATTAAGGAATGTTAGGCAATGTCTTTTCAACACATACTCTCTATGACACCCTCTACCCCTCACATATATACTAATAAAGGAATAAAAATTCATATATTAATTAAAAGTATTTTTTTAAAATATTTTTAAATACAAACCTTTCAAAGGGATAAAAGGCTCACATTCACTTTCTTATACATCATATTCAAACTTGTCCAAATAAATAATAAAGTCATCTCGGCTCAAACAAGGTCGTCTAAGATTTTATACAATTAATATAAAATCCTATACCCCAATGTCACATCCTATCAGAGCGTTGTGTCTCGACGTCCTTCAACACAAGGTTCCTTAAAGCAATTCACCTAGTTATTTACTCCCTCGAAAACAAAGTTCAAGATCATCACAGGATCCAAACACAAATAACACATAGGGAGTGAGTTATCACATTCCTAACTAATAGAGAAAAATAAAACAACATATAGGTATAAATATTATATAACAAAATACAATTTACTTGAGCATAACTCACGTTATTTCACCACACGCCTCATTCGTTTTCACAACATTTGCATACTCAATAGTCAAAACACAATACAATCAAATCAATCAATATAGAACAATACACAAGCGTTATGCAGCAGATACACTAAGACTCAATCCTATATGCAATGTGGTATCATGTCAGTGAAAAATATCGTCGGGCGCCTAGGAGTACATGACAAGACAAACCACACACTAGCAAGTCAAGTCACTCTCACTAGGTAATATCATAGGGAGATCAGTCAAGGTCACAATGTTTTGCGAGAATGCTCCAATCATATGTGGTCTGCATAGGCTTAAAGGAGCACTCAAACCGAGTGACCCCCAAGGTCTACACTCCGAAGAGTCCATCAGGGTCTCTCCCTCCTAATTCAGGTCCAACCCAGAAAATATTTTAACAGACAGACTCTATCTATGAACTGTACAAAACACACGACTCCTCAATTGTTCTCAAATATTTTTAACTCGTCACCCTTAAAAGGTCTTAGCATTAACTCGTCGCCCTTAAAGGGACTTAGCATTAACTCGACACCCTTAAAGGGTCTTAGCATTAACTCGTCGCCTTTAAAGGGTCTTATAGTCGTGTGATTGTACAATCCACAATTTACAACTCAATGCACACAACATCTCAGTCACGTGCATACTCAGTTTATCACATACACTCGATCTCAATTACAATGGTATAATCTCAAAATAGCATGTTGTCACACCTCATGAATCACATTTACTTTACCTATGAACTATGCAATACACACAACTACTCAATTATTTTCAAAATCATTTTAACTCGTCGCGCTTGTGATTAAACTCGTCGGCTTCCCACAATGGATCCCATCACTATACTTGTCGCGCAAAACTCGTTGCCCTTAAAGGGTCTTACAGTTGTGTGATTGCACAATTCATAGCTCACACACAATACACATCTCAATATACATGTATTTCGTCATTCATCACATGTTCAATTCACCTCATACTCACAATTTGAATCATCATTTCATATCCTCAATATAACAATTTATACAAAAAAATTATCACAACTTGGGGACTAAAACCCCTCAAATAATATTACATAATTATATCAAAATCATAGGTCAAAATATACAAATATCAAGAACACAATTTATCAAGCAATTCTCATCAAAACATCAATATTTGATTTATAATCATAAAGAAAAAATTGCGATTTAATAAACATCCCAAAATAAAACCTAAATTTAATCCTCTAAGGATCCCTACACATGTTCTCACTAACCCCCAATTGTGAATAACTCATCCCTTACCTCTAAGCAGACTCACATGTCTTTCGACAGTGACAGCGGCATTTCTAGCGGTTTCCTGAGATTCCTCCAGTTTTTCCTCCGACTGCTCCGATAGAGTTCTCAAACGTAAGAGAGACGGAGCAGGGATTGAAGCCTCCACTTGTACTGTCTTCATGTGATTCCTTTTTCTCCCTCCACGAATATTATCTTGCAAATTCCAACGACAAAAGTGTTCACAATTGAATTTCAAACAACATATCCAAATTTTATGAAAATCCAACGGTTAACAAAACCGGGATCGTGGTTTTACTGAAACCATTTTGGGTTTCTACGGGAAAAGAGAAAGCTACAGTGCGAAGCGTATTTCTCTTAGTTCTGACATGTTTTTAAAATTCCCAACGGTGGGAATCCTCGGACTTTGGTTACGAACGTGGTACTCAAATTTCACGACGATCCAACGGTGAATGCGTCCGAGATCGTTATTTTTCTGAGACAGGTTTGGTGGGCTGCGAGAAAAAGAAAGAGTTTTGAGGGGAGAAGGGAAAAAACGAAAATGAGGGGAAGAAGAGGCATCGTCAGTCTGAAAAGTGACCTAACATCGCTATTTATACTTAGGGTACACACAAATTATTATTTTATTTATTTTTATCATTTTATAAAAACAAACTTTATTTTATTTGTTATCAAATGCATATGTAAAATACCTTTTTATTTTCTCTCAAACTACTATTTTAATTAATAAAGTTATTTCCCCTTGTTTATTTAATTATAAAACCTCATCATTTTTTTTCTAAAACTCTATTTATTTACAAATAAAAATCTTTTTTAAATTAGTTTATGAAAATTGGGATTTTACACTCTCTCTCTAAAACTCTATACAATTGAAAAGAGTGTCAAAAATACAGTTTCAGTTTGTTAGAGAGAGTGTTAGTAGCATTCCTTTGAGTAGATTTTAAATTATAAAAAAGATTTAATTCATTTAATCTTCTTACTTCCTTCTCCTATAAATGCTTATGAGTAGAAGTTTATCGAGAGCTTGCCTAATTAAATAGTGTAAATCATGTTCACATTTTTTGGTTGCCAATGAAATGTGACAATGCATTGTTAGTGGCCTTGGCAGATGGAGTATACTTGCATGAAATTGATCGAGTGCTGCATCTAGGGGGTATTGGATTCTATCAGGGCCTCCAATAAACTGAGAGTATTTATAACATAGATCAACTTAATACAATTCACGTCACTTCACCACTTTATCATTTAAAATTCATTTTTCAATCACTAATCACATTACACATGAATTTCTCTCGTAAGTTAAAATCAATTTATCATCTCAATTTTTGAAGATTAGATGAGAGAACTTCCATAAAAATTTAAAGGCATAAGTGATAAGTTGATTAATGAATGTTATCCACACTCTTTCCAACATGCACACACACAATCGCTTTCTCTCTCTCTCTAAAACTCTATACAATTGAAAAGAGTGTTAAAAATACAATGTTAGTCTGTTAGAGAGAGTGTCACTAGCATTCCTTTGAGTAGATTTTAACTTATGAAAAAGATTTAATTCATTTAATCTTTTTACTATCTTCTCCTATAATTGGTTATGAGTAGAAGTTTATCCAGAGCCCGCCTAATTAAATAGTGTAAATCATGTTCACTTTTTTTGGTTGCCAATGAAATGTGACAATGCATTGTTGGTGGCCTTGGTAGATGGAGTATACTTGCTTGAAATTAATCGAGTGTTGTGTATAGGGGATATTGGATTCTATCACGGCCTCCAATAAATTGAGAGTCACTGGAGAGGTTGGGAAAGGACTCATGAGAGTATAAAAGAAGAACAAGATGAAATTGAGGATGTAGCAAAGAGATATTATAGGTCATCCAATCACAAATTGTCATATATAATAAGTTTATTGACTTTTACAACAATTATCTTAAAAGTCAAACCTATTATGATTTTTGATTAATCGACTATGTAAAAAAAATTATACTGCTAGTCCATAGAAATATATAACTCTTTATTTCAATGCATGCTTTCCTTTAGGTTGCTTGCTTCATCAAGCCTTTTTCATTCCAGGTATTGTAACAAGATTTTCCATAAAATAAATTAAAAATGATTTTATTTAAAAATAAATAGTTTTGGGAAAATAATGAGGTTTTGTGATTAAATAAATAACAAATATTTTTATTAATTAAAATAATGATTTTAAGGTAAATAAAATAAACATATGTTCTTAAAAAATAAAAAACATGTTTTATTTATTCATTTAATAGGGAATAAAATAATGTTTATTTTTATAAAATAATAAAATAAAGAAAAATAGAGTAAATAATAGGCTAAGAGTATTCTAGCTATAAATAGAGACATATTAGGTTAGTTTTTACATTTACGATACCTCTCTACGCTCTTTCTTCCTTTCAATTTTGTTTTCCCTTCTTCCTCTCTCAAAACCCTATCTTTTCCCTATATACCCAAACTTATCTCAGTAAAATTATGATTTCAAAGTCGTTAACCGTTGGATCATTGTCAAATGTGAACACCGAGTTTGGAACTCAAGTATGCACATTCTCACCGTTTGGATTTCTAGGATAATATACCTGGAGGGAGAAATAGCCTTTGCACACAAACAGTAAAATTGAGGCTCTAATCCTTTCTCCTTCTCTCTAACGCTTGAAAGCCCTAGTAGAGAAACCAGAGGAAAAGCCTAAGGAATGTTAGGGAACCACTAGAGACACCACTATCGCTATCGGACTACATAGGTGAGCCCGCTTAGAGGTAAGGGATGAGTTTATCGTAATTGGGATTAAAATGAACATGTGTAGAGATCCTTAGATAATCAAATTAGGGTTTATTTTGGGATGTTTATGATTATAATTAAGCCTTTACAATTATAAATATAGGATTGTTGTGTTTGATGGACCAATTAATGCCTTGATGTGAATTGATGTACAAAATTGAGTATTCTTGGTGTTTTTGTATTTTTGACATATGATTTTGATTCCTTTGATTTTGATATGATTATGTAAAATTGTTATAGGGGATTTACTACTGATGTTTTGAGACTACTATAATAATATTTTACGACATCAAATTAATGTTGATTTTGTAAAACCATCTTAAAATAAAATACGCTGGCAATGTTCATTTTTCACACTTTCTCCAAACCCTCTCTCGGACTCTCACTCTCACCCCCACTTCCTCCAAACCCTCTCTCGCACTCTCACTCTCACCCCCACCTCCTCCAAACCCTCTCTCGCACTCTCACTCTCACCCCCACTTCCTCCAAACCCTCACCTCCCTCTTCTACTCCGCTTTCACCGCCAAAGTCATCTTCTTCAACTTACCTGACTTCGATCTCAACTTATTCCAATGATTCGTTGATTCTAGCAGCTACTACCTCTCTGCCTCCTAGGGCGGTATCCAGTGGGAGGAGTAGGTCCACATCTATGCCTAGATCCATTGTCAAGGTGGCATGTCCGTCCTCATCAATGGCGCAGTTTGCTTTGTCGGCTCTCACATATCCTTCACGTTAAAATGACGTGGAGACGACATTGTTGGACTCGACAAGCATGATGTCTTCATCATCGAAGGCGACCTCAATGAATCGAAGCTCTTGGCAAAGCTTTGATGCACATGATGAACCTTGCGGTGTAGGCCGTGTTGATGATGCAAAAAGGAAGGAGTTTATGGTGTTGTTAGTATCATCTATTTGGGTTTTATGGAGGACTTGGGGGTTAGAATGTCAATAAGCATTCGTTCATTGTTTTTTTTTCACTTCACTTTTTGCCATGCTGAGGAGGATTATTAGTTTTGTTTGTGTGTGTTGATTGGATAGTGAACACCAAGCTATTGTTTATTATGTTAAATCTTGCTATAAACAGCTTATGCAAAATTCCACTACCCAATTTGATCTGCATATCGCTGGTAATTGGCGCCTTTTATGGAGCATCAAAGTTCTCCTTCGGGTCAAAGTTCTCCTTCAAAGGTATTAATTGTTCCCATTCTTTTGAAAATTGTTCTGCATCCCAGCTCTGTCAATTAGGGTTTGTGCATCAAGAATGGAGTTGGTTTTTTCATCATAGCTTGCATAGCTTGGTCAAATCAACCTCTTTCTATTTTGAAGGTGAAACCATGGATCACCTCCTGGCTATACGGTGGGTTCAAGGGCTTGTTGTTTCCCAGGTTATCATTGACATGGATTGCTGTTAGTCGGTCAATACGACTAACTTTTGTGTAAAAAAACTGTTGTAAATTGTATGCAACTCCTCCCATGTATAGTTGTTTTTGGTAGTATTGTAATTACTTTTTGATAATTTAGGTAATAGATACTTTGTATCCCAGTTTTGTGTATTTAATGATCATTACACTCCAATTTCAGGTAAAATAGGCAAGATTGGTGAAGTGCCAGATTTCATGAACTCGCTAAGCCACTCATAAAAACCCTAAAACAGAATGGGTAAGCTTGACTCACACCAAACATGACAAGTTTAACATGCTTTCATAAAATTCCTTCACAAATAACTATCACAAAGCATAAACCAAGTAAAACTACCCATCATATCTCCCAAAGCCCCATACCCACGAAAATCTAGGTGAGAAGAAGTCTACCCAAACCTGAGATTTCGAGGTCCCACACGTAGAGATGCACTTCACGACTCTGAAAATGCTTTCCTTTCGCGATTTGGAGCAGAAATGGTGACCAAAGGTTGGAGCTTTAATGGAGGCTTCAATGGAGAGGAAGAAGAAAGAAAAAGCAACGTCAGGGAGAGGGAGAAAGCTTCTGAAATTTTCTGTCGAGTGAGGAGAGAGAGAAAATAGCTTTTTGGTTTAAGGAGGCTTTTCTCTTTTCTATTATTTTATTTTAAGCTATGCCACATGTCTCCATTTGAGTGGAGCAAAAGGGCCCACTTTTTCTCTTGATGTGACTCATGCTCAGCCACATGAAGAGAAAAATCTGACCTTTTGAAATGCCAAAATCCTGCCTCGGTTTGCGTGTTGTTTCTCTGGTTCCAGTCCCTCGCGTTTCTCTGCGCCCGCCGGGGCCAGTTTTCGAAAGTAGGCAATATAATTATATCAAAATGCTCAGAATAAAACCCCGAGTGTGGTGCAGATGTTGGTTTTGTTAAATTTTAAGTTGCACGCAAAACGATGATTTTTAGACTAATTAATTGAGAATTAACCTATAACCATCCAGTTATGGATTTCTCTTCCTTAATTAGCGTAATCCGCATATCTTTCCCCCAATATACTTACTTCTACCAGGAGTATATACATATATACATACACTGAATAATACTCATATATATATAACCATCCAAAATGCACCGTTTACAAAAATTTCGGGTAGAAATTTCTTGGATGTCACACTAAACTTAACCAGGACTGCATTAAGACATAGCATAACAAAAACTAGGTTACCGTACCCCGATGTCTCATGAAAGTACGATAAGCTAGCCCTGTCCTATCAGGTTCTAAGGATCAAACCATTTCCAAAAGTTGAGTGACCCTAACTAAGCATGCAGTTACGTGATCAAGGCAAAGGCACACTAGAATTAAGTACTGATAGCATAGTGAACACATGAAACATCATTAGATAGATATGAAAGTATTTATATCAATTACCCCATAGGAAGAACCAACTGAGGATTTAGCTCTCCATAGCAAGGAAGCTTCCTTTACAACAATCTCCTCCACCTTTACAAACCTCACAAACACTCAAAATCTCATTCAAAACTCTACAGGATGGCTTCCTCTTCAAGCTCAGTTTTCCCTCAGTATATCCACAGCCAAAAACTCTAAAAAAACTCAACTTCCCCTCAGAAATCGTGATTTCAGCTTAAATAGGCAATCCTGTTGGTAGGCGTGCGCTTAGCGGAAGATGAGCTCGCTTAGCACACGTTAGTGACTTTTGGCTTAGCGCCAGTCACACTCGCTCAGCCTAGAGGTGAAGACGGTGCACTTAGCGAGTCGCGCTCGCTCAGCGCCTCTATACAGCTCATTCTTCTTCTAGAATTGTCCCCATGCTTAGCCATCAAATGGTGTGCTTAGCGGATGACGCGCTTAGCCAGATGATGAGTGGCTTAGCGAGTTCATGAAATCTGCACTTCACCAATCTTGCCTATTTTACCTGAAATTGGAGTGTAATGATCATTAAATACACAAAACTGGGATACAAAGTATCTATTACCTAAATTATCAAAAAGTAATTACAATACTACCAAAAACAACTATACATGGGAGGAGTTGCATACAATTTACAACAGTTTTTTTACACAAAAGTTAGTCGTATTGACCGACTAACAACAATCCATGTCAATGATAACCTGGGAAATAACAAGCCCTTGAACCCACCGTATAGCCAGGAGGTGATCCATGGTTTCACCTTCAAAATAGAAAGAGGTTGATTTGACCAAGCTATGCAAGCTATGATGAAAAAACCAACTTCATTCTTGATGCACAAACCCTAATTGACAGAGCTGGGATGCAGAACAATTTTCAAAAGAATGGGAACAATTAATACCTTTGAAGGAGAACTTTGACCCGAAGGAGAACTTTGATGCTCCATAAAAGGCGCCAATTACCAGCGATATGCAGATCAAATTGGGTAGTGGAATTTTGCATAAGCTGTTTATAGCAAGATTTAACATAATAAACAATAGCTTGGTGTTCACTATCCAATCAACACACACAAACAAAACTAATAATCCTCCTCAGCATGGCAAAAAGTGAAGTGAAAAAAAAACAATGAACGAATGCTTATTGACATTCTAACCCCCAAGTCCTCCATAAAACCCAAATAGATGATACTAACAACACCATAAACTCCTTCCTTTTTGCATCATCAACACGGCCTACACCGCAAGGTTCATCATGTGCATCAAAGCTTTGCCAAGAGCTTCAATTCATTGAGGTCGCCTTCGATGATGAAGACATCATGCTTGTCGAGTCCAACAATGTCGTCTCCACGTCATTTTAACGTGAAGGATATGTGAGAGCCGACAAAGCAAACTGCGCCATTGATGAGGACGGACATGCCACCTTGACAATGGATCTAGGCATAGATGTGGACCTACTCCTCCCACTGGATACCGCCCTAGGAGGCAGAGAGGTAGTAGCTGCTAGAATCAACGAATCATTGGAATAAGTTGAGATCGAAGTCAGGTAAGTTGAAGAAGATGACTTTGGCGGTGAAAGCGGAGTAGAAGAGGGAGGTGAGGGTTTGGAGGAAGTGGGGGTGAGAGTGAGAGTGCGAGAGAGGGTTTGGAGGAGGTGGGGGTGAGAGTGAGAGTGCGAGAGAGGGTTTGGAGGAAGTGGGGGTGAGAGTGAGAGTCCGAGAGAGGGTTTGGAGAAAGTGTGAAAAATGAACATTGCCAGCGTATTTTATTTTAAGATGGTTTTACAAAATCAACATTAATTTGATGTCGTAAAATATTATTATAGTAGTCTCAAAACATCAGTAGTAAATCCCCTATAACAATTTTACATAATCATATCAAAATCAAAGGAATCAAAATCATATGTCAAAAATACAAAAACACCAAGAATACTCAATTTTGTACATCAATTCACATCAAGGCATTAATTGGTCCATCAAACACAACAATCCTATATTTATAATTGTAAAGGCTTAATTATAATCATAAACATCCCAAAATAAACCCTAATTTGATTATCTAAGGATCTCTACACATGTTCATTTTAATCCCAATTACGATAAACTCATCCCTTACCTCTAAGCGGGCTCACCTATGTAGTCCGATAGCGATAGTGGTGTCTCTAGTGGTTCCCTAACATTCCTTAGGCTTTTCCTCTGGTTTCTCTACTAGGGCTTTCAAGCGTTAGAGAGAAGGAGAAAGGATTAGAGCCTCAATTTTACTGTTTGTGTGCAAAGGCTATTTCTCCCTCCAGGTATATTATCCTAGAAATCCAAACGGTGAGAATGTGCATACTTGAGTTCCAAACTCGGTGTTCACATTTGACAATGATCCAACGGTTAACGACTTTGAAATCATAATTTTACTGAGATAAGTTTGGGTATATAGGGAAAAGATAGGGTTTTGAGAGAGGAAGAAGGGAAAACAAAATTGAAAGGAAGAAAGAGCGTAGAGAGGTATCGTAAATGTAAAAACTAACCTAATATGTCTCTATTTATAGCTAGAATACTCTTAGCCTATTATTTACTCTATTTTTCTTTATTTTATTATTTTATAAAAATAAACATTATTTTATTCCCTATTAAATGAATAAATAAAACATGTTTTTTATTTTTTAAGAACATATGTTTATTTTATTTACCTTAAAATCATTATTTTAATTAATAAAAATATTTGTTATTTATTTAATCACAAAACCTCATTATTTTCCCAAAACTATTTATTTTTAAATAAAATCATTTTTAATTTATTTTATGGAAAATCTTGTTACAATACCTGGAATGAAAAAGGCTTGATGAAGCAAGCAACCTAAAGGAAAGCATGCATTGAAATAAAGAGTTATATATTTCTATGGACTAGCAGTATAATTTTTTTTACATAGTCGATTAATCAAAAATCATAATAGGTTTGACTTTTAAGATAATTGTTGTAAAAGTCAATAAACTTATTATATATGACAATTTGTGATTGGATGACCTATAATATCTCTTTGCTACATCCTCAATTTCATCTTGTTCTTCTTTTATACTCTCATGAGTCCTTTCCCAACCTCTCCAGTGACTCTCAATTTATTGGAGGCCGTGATAGAATCCAATATCCCCTATACACAACACTCGATTAATTTCAAGCAAGTATACTCCATCTACCAAGGCCACCAACAATGCATTGTCACATTTCATTGGCAACCAAAAAAAGTGAACATGATTTACACTATTTAATTAGGCGGGCTCTGGATAAACTTCTACTCATAACCAATTATAGGAGAAGATAGTAAAAAGATTAAATGAATTAAATCTTTTTCATAAGTTAAAATCTACTCAAAGGAATGCTAGTGACACTCTCTCTAACAGACTAACATTGTATTTTTAACACTCTTTTCAATTGTATAGAGTTTTAGAGAGAGAGTGTAAAATCCCAATTTTCATAAACTAATTTAAAAAAGATTTTTATTTGTAAATAAATAGAGTTTTAGAAAAAAAATGATGAGGTTTTATAATTAAATAAACAAGGGGAAATAACTTTATTAATTAAAATAGTAGTTTGAGAGAAAATAAAAAGGTATTTTACATATGCATTTGATAACAAATAAAATAAAGTTTGTTTTTATAAAATGATAAAAATAAATAAAATAATAATTTGTGTGTACCCTAAGTATAAATAGCGATGTTAGGTCACTTTTCAGACTGACGATGCCTCTTCTTCCCCTCATTTTCGTTTTTTCCCTTCTCCCCTCAAAACTCTTTCTTTTTCTCGCAGCCCACCAAACCTGTCTCAGAAAAATAACGATCTCGGACGCATTCACCGTTGGATCGTCGTGAAATTTGAGTACCACGTTCGTAACCAAAGTCCGA
This sequence comes from Glycine max, assembly GCF_000004515.6. Taxonomy (NCBI): domain Eukaryota; kingdom Viridiplantae; phylum Streptophyta; class Magnoliopsida; order Fabales; family Fabaceae; genus Glycine; species Glycine max. The sequence goes on along the minus strand of NC_038251.2, from coordinate 43,556,887 downwards.
GGATTCCCACCGTTGGGAATTTTAAAAACATGTCAGAACTAAGAGAAATACGCTTCGCACTGTAGCTTTCTCTTTTCCCGTAGAAACCCAAAATGGTTTCAGTAAAACCACGATCCCGGTTTTGTTAACCGTTGGATTTTCATAAAATTTGGATATGTTGTTTGAAATTCAATTGTGAACACTTTGTCGTTGGAATTTGCAAGATAATATTCGTGGAGGGAGAAAAAGGAATCACATGAAGACAGTACAAGTGGAGGCTTCAATCCCTGCTCCGTCTCTCTTACGTTTGAGAACTCTATCGGAGCAGTCGGAGGAAAAACTGGAGGAATCTCAGGAAACCGCTAGAAATGCCGCTGTCACTGTCGAAAGACATGTGAGTCTGCTTAGAGGTAAGGGATGAGTTATTCACAATTGGGGGTTAGTGAGAACATGTGTAGGGATCCTTAGAGGATTAAATTTAGGTTTATTTTGGGATGTTTATTAAATCGCAATTTTTTCTTTATGATTATAAATCAAATATTGATGTTTTGATGAGAATTGCTTGATAAATTGTGTTCTTGATATTTGTATATTTTGACCTATGATTTTGATATAATTATGTAATATTATTTGAGGGTTTTAGTCCCCAAGTTGTGATAATTTTTTTGTATAAATTGTTATATTGAGGATATGAAATGATGATTCAAATTGTGAGTATGAGGTGAATTGAACATGTGATGAATGACGAAATACATGTATATTGAGATGTGTATTGTGTGTGAGCTATGAATTGTGCAATCACACAACTGTAAGACCCTTTAAGGGCAACGAGTTTTGCGCGACAAGTATAGTGATGGGATCCATTGTGGGAAGCCGACGAGTTTAATCACAAGCGCGACGAGTTAAAATGATTTTGAAAATAATTGAGTAGTTGTGTGTATTGCATAGTTCATAGGTAAAGTAAATGTGATTCATGAGGTGTGACAACATGCTATTTTGAGATTATACCATTGTAATTGAGATCGAGTGTATGTGATAAACTGAGTATGCACGTGACTGAGATGTTGTGTGCTTGAGTTGTAAATTGTGGATTGTACAATCACACGACTATAAGACCCTTTAAAGGCGACGAGTTAATGCTAAGACCCTTTAAGGGTGTCGAGTTAATGCTAAGTCCCTTTAAGGGCGACGAGTTAATGCTAAGACCTTTTAAGGGTGACGAGTTAAAAATATTTGAGAACAATTGAGGAGTCGTGTGTTTTGTACAGTTCATAGATAGAGTCTGTCTGTTAAAATATTTTCTGGGTTGGACCTGAATTAGGAGGGAGAGACCCTGATGGACTCTTCGGAGTGTAGACCTTGGGGGTCACTCGGTTTGAGTGCTCCTTTAAGCCTATGCAGACCACATATGATTGGAGCATTCTCGCAAAACATTGTGACCTTGACTGATCTCCCTATGATATTACCTAGTGAGAGTGACTTGACTTGCTAGTGTGTGGTTTGTCTTGTCATGTACTCCTAGGCGCCCGACGATATTTTTCACTGACATGATACCACATTGCATATAGGATTGAGTCTTAGTGTATCTGCTGCATAACGCTTGTGTATTGTTCTATATTGATTGATTTGATTGTATTGTGTTTTGACTATTGAGTATGCAAATGTTGTGAAAACGAATGAGGCGTGTGGTGAAATAACGTGAGTTATGCTCAAGTAAATTGTATTTTGTTATATAATATTTATACCTATATGTTGTTTTATTTTTCTCTATTAGTTAGGAATGTGATAACTCACTCCCTATGTGTTATTTGTGTTTGGATCCTGTGATGATCTTGAACTTTGTTTTCGAG